>NC_088379.1:151372666-151672833 GCF_037993035.2 Macaca fascicularis
CCCAACACGGAGGCTGAGATCTGAGAAGGGACAGACTCCCTGCTCAAGTGGGTCCCTGACCCCTGAGCAGCCTAACTGGGAGACATCCCCCACTAGGGGCAGTCTGACACCCCACACCTCACAGGGTGGAGTACACCCCTGAGAGGAAGCTTCCAAAGCAAGAATCAGACAGGTATACTCGCTGTTCAGAAATATTCTATCTTCTGCAGCCTCTGCTGCTGATACCCAGGCAAACAGGGTCTGGAGTGGACCTCAAGCAATCTCCAGCAGACCTACAGCTGAGGGTCCTGACTGTTAGAAGGAAAACTATCAAACAGGAAGGACACCTACACCAAAACCCCATCAGTACATCACCATCATCAAAGACCAGAGGCAGATAAAACCACAAAGATGGGGAAAAAGCAGGGCAGAAAAGCTGGAAATTCAAAAAATAAGAGTGCATCTCCCCCGGCAAAGGAGCGCAGCTCATCGCCAGCAATGGATCAAAGCTGGACGGAGAATGACTTTGACGAGATGAGAGAAGAAGGCTTCAGTCCATCAAATTTCTCAGAGCTAAAGGAGGAATTACGTACCCAGCGTAAAGAAACTAAAAATCTTGAAAAAAAAGTGGAAGAATTGATGGCTAGAGTAATTAATGCAGAGAAGGTCATAAACGAAATGAAAGAGATGAAAACCATGACAGGAGAAATACGTGACAAATGCACAAGCTTCAGTAACCGACTCGATCAACTGGAAGAAAGAGTATCAGCGATTGAGGATCAAATGAATGAAATGAAGCGAGAAGAGAAACCAAAAGAAAAAAGAAGAAAAAGAAATGAACAAAGCCTGCAAGAAGTATGGGATTATGTAAAAAGACCAAATCTACGTCTGATTGGGGTGCCTGAAAGTGAGGGGGAAAATGGAACCAAGTTGGAAAACACTCTTCAGGATATCATCCAGGAGAACTTCTCCAACCTAGTAGGGCAGGCCAACATTGAAATCCAGGAAATACAGAGAACGCCACAAAGATACTCCTCGAGAAGAGCAACTCCAAGACACATAATTGCCAGATTCACCAAAGTTGAAATGAAGGAAAAAATCTTAAGGGCAGCCAGAGAGAAAGGTCGGGTTACCCACAAAGGGAAGCCCATCAGACTAACAGCAGATCTCTCGGTAGAAACTCTCCAAGCCAGAAGAGAGTGGGGGCCAATATTCAACATTCTTAAAGAAAAGAATTTTAAACCCAGAATTTCATATCCAGCCAAACTAAGTTTCATAAGTGAAGGAGAAATAAAATCCTTTACAGATAAGCAAATGCTTAGAGATTTTGTCACCACTAGGCCTGCCTTACAAGAAACCCTGAAGGAAGCACTAAACATGGAAAGGAACAACCGGTACCAGCCATTGCAAAAACATGCCAAAATGTAAAGACCATCGAGGCAAGGAAGAAACAGCATCAACTAACGAGCAAAATAATCAGTTAATATCACAATGGCAGGATCAAGTTCACACATAACAATCTTAACCTTAAATGTAAATGGACTAAATGCTCCAATTAAAAGACACAGACTGGCAAACTGGATAAAGAGTCAAGACCCATCAGTCTGCTGTATTCAGGAGACCCATCTCACATGCAGAGACATACATAGGCTCAAAATAAAGGGATGGAGGAAGATTTACCAAGCCAATGGAGAACAAAAAAAAGCGGGGGTTGCAATACTAGTCTCTGATAAAACAGACTTTAAACCATCAAAGATCAAAAGAGATAAAGAAGGCCATTACATAATGGTAAAGGGATCAATTCAACAGGAAGAGCTAACTATCCTAAATATATATGCACCCAATACAGGAGCACCCAGATTCATAAAGCAAGTCCTTAGAGACTTACAAAGAGACTTAGACTCCCATACAATAATAATGGGAGACTTCAACACTCCACTGTCAACATTAGACAGATCAACGAGACAGAAAGTTAACAAGGATATCCAGGAATTGAACTAATCTCTGCAGCAAGCAGACCTAATAGACATCTATAGAACTCTCCACCCCAAATCAACAGAATATACATTCTTCTCAGCACCACATCGTACTTACTCCAAAATTGACCACGTAATTGGAAGTAAAGCACTCCTCAGCAAATATACAAGAACAGAAATTATAACAAACTGTCAGACCACAGTGCAATCAAACTAGAACTCAGGACTAAGAAACTCAATCAAAACCGCTCAACTACATGGAAACTGAACAACCTGCTCCTGAATGACTACTGGGTACATAACGAAATGAAGGCAGAAATAAAGATGTTCTTTGAAACCAATGAGAACAAAGATACAACATACCAGAATCTCTGGGACACATTGAAAGCAGTGTGTAGAGGGAAAGTTATAGCACTAAATGCCCACAAGAGAAAGCAGGAAAGATCTAAAATTGACACTCTAACATCGCAATTAAAAGAACTAGAGAAGCAAGAGCAAACACATTCGAAAGCTAGCAGAAGGCAAGAAATAACTAAGATCAGAGCAGAACTGAAGGAGATAGAAACACAAAAAACCCTCCAAAAAATCAATGAATCCAGGAGTTGGTTTTTTGAAAAGATCAACAAAATTGACAGACCACTAGAAAGACTAATAAAGAAGAAAAGAGAGAAGAATCAAATAGACACAATAAAAAATGATAACGGGGATATCACCACCGACCCCACAGAAATACAAACTACCATCAGAGAATACTATAAACACCTCTACACAAATAAACTGGAAAATCTAGAAGAAATGGATAATTTCCTGGACACTTACACTCTTCCAAGACTAAACCAGGAAGAAGTTGAATCCCTGAATAGACCAATAGCAGGCTCTGAAATTGAGGCAATAATTAATAGCCTACCAACCAAAAAAAGTCCAGGACCAGATGGATTCACAGCTGAATTCTACCAGAGGTACAAGGAGGAGCTGGTACCATTCCTTCTGAAACTATTCCAATCAATAGAAAAAGAGGGAATCCTCCCTAACTCGTTTTATGAGGCCAACATCATCCTGATACCAAAGCCTGGCAGAGACATAACAAAAAAAGAGAATTTTAGACCAATATCCCTGATGAACTTCGATGCAAAAATCCTCAATAAAGTACTGGCAAACCGGATTCAGCAACACATCAAAAAGCTTGTCCACCATGATCAAGTGGGCTTCATCCCTGGGATGCAAGGCTGGTTCAACATTCGCAAGTCAATAAACATAATCTAGCATATAAACAGAACCAAAGACAAGAACCACATGATTATCTCAATAGACGCAGAAAAGGCTTTTGACAAAATTCAACAGCCCTTCATGCTAAAAACGCTCAATAAATTTGGTATTGATGGAACGTACCTCAAAATAATAAGAGCTATCCATGACAAACCCACAGCCAATATCATACTGAATGGGCAAAAACTGGAAAAATTCCCTTTGAAAACTGGCACAAGACAGGGATGCCCTCTCTCACCACTCCTATTCAACATAGTGTTGCAAGTTCTGGCTAGGGCAATTAGGCAAGAGAAAGAAATCAAGGGTATTCAGTTAGGAAAAGAAGAAGTCAAATTGTCCCTGTTTGCAGATGACATGATTGTATATTTAGAAAACCCCATTGTCTCAGCCCAAAATCTCCTTAAGCTGATAAGCAACTTCAGCAAAGTCTCAGGATACAAAATTAATGTGCAAAAATCACAAGCATTCTTATACACCAGTAACAGACAAACAGAGAGCCAAATCAGGAATGAACTTCCATTCACAATTGCTTCAAAGAGAATAAAATACCTAGGAATCCAACTTACAAGGGATGTAAAGGACCTCTTCAAGGAGAACTACAAACCACTGCTCAGTGAAATAAAAGAGGACACAAAGAAATGGAAGAACATACCATGCTCATGGATAGGAAGAATCAATATCGCGAAAATGGCCATACTGCCCAAGGTAATTTATAGATTCAATGCCATCCCCATCAAGCTACCAACGAGTTTCTTCACAGAATTGGAAAAAACTGCTTTAAAGTTCATATGGAACCAAAAAAGAGCCCGCATCTCCAAGACAATCCTAAGTCAAAAGAACAAAGCTGGAGGCATCACGCTACCTGACTTCAAACTATACTACAAGGCTACAGTAACCAAAACAGCATGGTACTGGTACCAAAACAGAGATATAGACCAATGGAACAGAACAGAGTCCTCAGAAATAATACCACACATCTACAGCCATCTGATCTTTGACAAACCTGAGAGAAACAAGAAATGGGGAAAGCATTCCCTATTTAATAAATGGTGCTGGGAAAATTGGCTAGCCGTAAGTAGAAAGCTGAAACTGGATCCTTTCCTTACTCCTTATACGAAAATTAATTCAAGATGGATTAGAGACTTAAATGTTAGACCTAATACCATAAAAATCCTAGAGGAAAACCTAGGTAGTACCATTCAGGACATAGGCATGGGCAAAGACTTCATGTCTAAAACACCAAAAGCAACAGCAGCAAAAGCCAAAATTGACAAATGGGATCTAATTAAACTAAAGAGCTTCTGCACAGCAAAAGAAACTACCATCAGAGTGAACAGGCAACCTACAGAATGGGAGAAAATTTTTGTAATCTACTCATCTGACAAAGGGCTAATATCCAGAACCTACAAAGAACTCAAACAAATTTACAAGAAAAAAACAAACAACCCCATCAAAAAGTGGGCAAAGGATATGAACAGACATTTCTCAAAAGAAGACATTCATACAGCCAACAGACACATGAAAAAATGCTCATCATCACTGGTCATCAGAGAAATGCAAATCAAAACCACAATGAGATACCATCTCACACCAGTTAGAATGGCGATCATTAAAAAGTCAGGAAACAACAGGTGCTGGAGAGGATGTGGAGAAATAGGAACACTTTTACACTGTTGGTGGGATTGTAAACTAGTTCAACCATTATGGAAAACAGTATGGCGATTCCTCAAGGATCTAGAACTAGAAGTACCATATGACCCAGCCATCCCATTACTGGGTATATACCCAAAGGATTATAAATTATGCTGCTATAAAGACACATGCACACGTATGTTTATTGCGGCACTATTCACAATAACAAAGACTTGGAATCAACCTAAATGTCCATCAGTGACAGATTGGATTAAGAAAATGTGGCACATATACACCATGGAATACTATGCAGCCATCAAAAAGGATGAGTTTGTGTCCTTTGTAGGGACATGGATGCAGCTGGAAACCATCATTCTTAGCAAACTATCACAAGAACAGAAAACCAAACACCGCATGTTCTCACTCATAGGTGGGAACTGAACAATGAGATCACTTGGACTCAGGAAGGGGAACATCACACACTGGGGCCTATCATGGGGAGGGGGGAGAGGGGAGGGATTGCATTGGGAGTTATACCTGATGTAAATGACGAGTTGATGGGTGCAGCACACCAACATGGCACAAGTATACATATATAACAAACCTGCACGTTATGCACATGTACCCTACCACTTAAAGTATAATAATAAATAAATTTAAAAAAAAAAAAAAAGAAAGGAAGTCGAAAATGACTCCCAGGAATTTGTTTGGCAGATAGGTGCTGGTGCCCTTGTTTTAGCTGACAAATCTACAAAGTAGATTTGGGGAATCGATCTAAAATTCAGTTTTATATATCTGGAATTCAGGGTTGACTGGAGTGTGTCAATAAAGCTGTCCGGAAGGCAGGCAAAATGAGAGTTCCATCTCTTGAGAATGGAGTTGGCTCAAACTGTAGCTCTGGGATTCTTCAACAACAGATTATGGAAGCCATAGGCATTAATGCAGTAGATATCTATTTTCTAAACTTTGTTACTTACACAAACTACTTGATTTCTTGGAATGTGGTTCATTTACTTATTCATAATATGGATGAATGATTAATTTTACCAAAAAGGTATAGGTACACCTATGCCTGCTCCCACAAAGTTTATGTTTGATAAAATGGTGATAGGAATTGTATCTCATTGGGCTGATGAAAAGATTAAATGGAATAGTATATATCCATTATCTTGCATGGAATAAATGTTTACTCATTCACTTATGCAGCAAATATTGAGCTCCTGCTGTGTAGTAGGCACTAGTCTAAGTAGTGGGGTTATAAGGAAATAGAAGAGACAAAGTTTCAGCTTTCCTTGTGTGTTCTAATAATAATAACATAAAGAAAAAGGTGGCAAGAAGTGACAAGTGCCACGATGAAAATAAAGCAAGGTCATGTGATAGAGTAACAAGGGGGCTACTTTAATTGAAGTCAGAGAAGGTGTCTTAGTTTGGGCTACTATCACAAGTTACCCAAGACTGAGTAGTTTAAAAAACATTTCTCATAGTTATGGAGGTTAAGAAGTCCAAGATCAAGGTGTAGACAGATCCCTGTCAGGTGAGGGTCCACTTCCTGGTTTGCACATGGCTGTCTTGCTGTGTGCTCACATAGCAGAGACAGACAGCAAGCTCATTGTATCTTCTTAGAAGGTAGCTAATCCCATCATAAGGTTTCTACCCTCATGACCTAATCACCTGTTAAGAGCCCTGCCTCCAAATACTATTATGTTCATGATGAGGATTTCAAGATGTGAATTTGGGGGAAAGGGGCACAAATAATCTTTAACAGAAAACTTCTCTGAAGGAATGTGATTTAAGCAGAGACTCGAATCATGTGGAAAAGCCCACCATGCTTCTATCTGGGAGATGAGCACTTTGGATGGAATAAACTGTTCATAAACAATCCACATAAATGCCCTAAGGTGGGAACCGTCTTGGCATCTGTATTAGTTTCCTATTGCTACTGTAACAAATTACTACAAACTTAGTGGCTTAAAACAACACAATTTTATTATCTTACAATTCAGGAACTCACAAGTCCTAAATGAATGTCACTGGACTAACATCAACAAGTTGGCAAGGCTGCAAGCCTTTTTGGAGGTTCTAGGGAGGACTGCCTTTCGTTTTCCATTTTCTAAGGCTACCTGTGTTCCTTGGCTCCCTGCTCTTCCATCTTCATAGTAGTGGCCCATCAAGTCTTTCTTGGGAAGAATCACTCTGACAGCGACTCTCCTGCCTCTCTCTTTTACTTATAAAGACCCTTCTAATAACATTGGTGTTATGGGCTGAATTGTGTTCCTCAAAAAAGATATGTTGAAGTCTTAGCCCCTAGTACCCCAAAATGTGACCTTTATTTGGAAATAAGGTCTTGACAGGTTATCAAATTAAAATGAGGTCATTAGAGTAAGTCCTAATCTGACTGGTATCCTTAAAAAGGAGGAAAGTTGGACACAGGAACACACATAATAAGTAGCAAGACAATGAAAATACATGGGGGGAAGATGGCCATGTGACTGGAGTGATGCATCTACAAGCCAAGGAGAGCCACTAATTGGCAACAAACAGCAGAAGCTAGAAGAGGCAAGAAAGGATTTTTTCCCTTTAGAGCCATCAGAAACAGCACAGCCCTGCCATTACCTTGACTTCGCACTTCTAGCTTCCAGAACTATGAAAAGACAAATTTCTGTTGTTTTAAGCCATCTAGTTTTTGGTATTTTTTTTTTACAACATCCCTAGGAAGTGAATACACTTGGGTACACCCCAATTGTATCCAGCTACTCCAGGATAACCTCCCTACCTCAAGAGCCATAACTTAATCAAATCTACAGAGTCCCTTTTGCTATGCAAAGTAGCATATTCATAGGTACTGGGGATTAGAATGTGGAGATCTTTGGGGGTCATTATTCTGCCTATCACAGCATATTAAAGGCATGTTAAAGGAATAAAAAGAAGACCTCAGTGAGGGATGAAGGTTGGGGGAGGCAGGGATCAGATCATCCAGATCATGTAGGCCTTTATAGACCAAGCTACAAAGTTTAAATTTAATTGTGATGAGAAGGTGTAGGGAAAATTCTAAGCAAGGAAAGTACATCGTTTTTAAAAGATTGCTCTGGATGCTGTGTGGAGGAGGAAATTTAGAGAAGAGAAAACAGGAGGCTTTTGGGGTGGTTCAAGGGAAAGATTCTATTGATCTACACTACAGAAGCAGTGGTAGTGAAGAGGAAGAAAAGCAGAAATTTTCTATTCATGTTACAGCATTTGCTGCTGGATTGGACTTAGGTAAATGAGGAAAAGAGTAATCAAGGATGACTCCTAAATTGCATTAGGTTGGTGCAAAAGTAATTGCAGTTTTTGCCATTTAATGACAAAAACCACAATTACTTTTGCATCAACCTACA
This sequence comes from Macaca fascicularis, assembly GCF_037993035.2. Lineage (NCBI taxonomy): Eukaryota > Metazoa > Chordata > Mammalia > Primates > Cercopithecidae > Macaca > Macaca fascicularis. The sequence goes on from NC_088379.1 coordinate 151,380,894, forward strand.
GCTAAATCCACAGGTTTGGGTGAATGTTAGTCTATTAGTCAGGGTTCTCTAGAGGGACAGAACTAATAGGATTATATATATGTGTGTGTATGTATATATATGGGACTTTATTAAGGAGTATTAAACTCAAAAGATCACAAGGTCCCACAATAGGCCATCTGCACGCTGAGGAGCAAGGAAGCCAGTCCAAGTCCCAGAGCTGAAGAACTTGAAGTCCAATGTTTGAGGGCAGGAAGCATCCAGCATGGGAGAAAGATGTAGGCTGGAAGGCTAAGACAGTCTAGTCTTTTAATGTTTTCCACCTACTTTATACTCTGGCTGTACCTGCAGCTGATTAAATGGTGCCCACCCAGATTAAAGGTGGATCTGCCTTCCCCAGCCCGCTGACTCAAATGTTAATCTCCTTTGGCAATACCCTCACAGACACACCCAAGATCAAGACTTTGCATCCTTCAATCCAATCAAGTTGACACTCATCATAAGTCCACCCCTTGTCAATTTGAACCCATACACATCTCCTCATATCATACATAATCTTCAAATAAAGACAATCATAAGGTCATAACTATGCCTAACATAATACAACTATCTTTCATACAACTGGAAACGCACCAATCCCCAACCCAAATGCTATTACATAAAGTTAACAATACTTAAATGCTGATATGAAGTCAATAAATCTTATGTCACATAATAAAGGAAAAAGGAAATAAAATGAACATATTTTCTTAGTGCAAGTGTATACATGCACAAACATGTTTTTAACAAAAGCAGGAGGAAATACTCTTGAAAATTACAGTCCCTGTATCTGCAATTGGTCATGTTGTTGTAGCTGGAATTGATGACTACCTTTTTCTGCTACCCATTCTGTATTCCCTTTGCCTTCAACAAGTACCTCAGCAGGTCATAGTTTTTTTCCTGGTGACCCAAACCTTCATTCCTGAAGGGTCTGAGTCATTTGTAGTCCTGCTTGAACTGGACTGTTGTCATTTCCCATTGACCTTAATCACAGGGCATGGTATTACTAAGAGATGCCCTAATGGATCTCTATTCCATGCATACTCTTCCTTACCTCCACTGTGGAGTGGTAGACTGATTTCATCTTGATAGTCTGGGTCAGTCACTCCAGCCAATATTGTATCTCCCTTCTTAGCCTGTTGACTTAAAGGTAGGAGGTGTCCAAAGTGTCCAGGTAGAAATCTTAACTTCCAGTTTAGTAGAATTGTTGTTGTGTCTTCTAGTGGCAGCATTCCTCCCTCTGGAACTAAGACCTCTAGGACAGCAGAACATAATGTTGCAGGAACAGGAAGCAAAAATTTTGCTAGTGGATCATGAGAGTTGATGGTCACTGGTGCCACCTCCACTTCCACCCCTTGATTCCTGGACCCATGAATCCTGGCTAAGGGAGAAATAATATCATGTATTGGATACTGATTCAGAACATCGGCCTTCTGGAGAACTTTGACCAGCCCTGCAAAGTATTGTCACCTAGTTGGCATTGTAATTGTGACTTCAAAAGGCCATTCCACTGTTCTATCAATTCAGCTGCTTCAGGATGATGGGGAATATAGTAAGGTCAGTGAATTCCATGAGCATGAGCCCACTGCTGCACTTTTTTTTTTTTTTTTTTTTTTTGAGATGGAGTCTCCCTCTGTCGCCAGGCTAGAGTGCAGTGGCGCAATCTTGGCTCACTGCAAGCTCTGCCTCCCAGGTTCATGCCATTCTCCTGCCTAAGCCTCCAGAATAGCTGGGACTACAGGAGTCCACACCACGCCTGGCTAATTTTTTGTATTTTTAGTAAAGATGGGGTTTCACCATGTTGGCCAGGATGGTCTCGATCTCCTGACCTCATGATCCACCTGCCTCGGCCTCCCAAAGTGCTGGGATTACAGGCATGAGCCACTGCGCCCAGCCTGCCACACTTCTTTAGCTGTAAAGTGAGTGCCTTGGTCAGAGGCAATGCTGTGTGGAATACCATGACGATAGATAAAGCATACCATAAGTCCATGGATGGAAGTCTTGGCAGAAGCATTGTGTGCAGGATAGGCAAACTCATATTCAGAGTGTCTATTCCAGTGAGAACAAATCTCACAGACACACTCAGAATCAATACTTTGCATCCTTCAATCCAATCAAGTTGACACTCGGTATTAACCATCACAGTTAGTATCATTTACAAAGATAGAAGAGATGGGAAAGCAGATTTAGTGAGGAAAATCCAATTTGCTTGAGACAACTTTAAGGTGCCTATTATAAATCCAGGTGGAGATCAGGCAGTTGACTAAACATTTCACAGAGAGCTCTCAGGACTAGAGATAAAAATTTAAGAGTCGGCATAAGTGGTCTTTAATGACTTGAGATTGGAGATTACTGAGAAAGACAATGTATACAGAAAAGAATCTTAATGAAGTATCTTAGTCTATTTAGACTATAACAAAAATAGCATACACTTGGTGACTTAAGCAAGACACATTTATTTCTCACAGTCCTTGAGGCCAAGAAGTCCAAAATCAAGGCACTGGCAGATTCAGTGTCTGGCATAGGGCTGCTTCCTGGTTCATAGATGGCTATCTTTTCACTGTGTTCTACGTGGGAGAAGGCAACTAGAAAATTAACTGGGATCTCGTTTAAGGACACTCATCCTGTTCATGAGGGCTCTGCTTTTAACTGAATTACCTCCCCAAGGCCACACCTCCCAACACCATCACAGCAGGGATTAAGGCTTCAACATAATGAATTTTGGGGTGATACAAATGTTCGGTCCATAACATAAAGGAACTCGGGTTAGCTACCACCATCCAGAGATGCCACACTTTTCTAAAAGTATGACCCTGCTCTACTGAAAGATCTTCAATGACCGTGTTTCCTACAACTCCTTATTCTGACAAACACTGACCCACATATCTCATTTGATTTTCTATTATCCCCCTTCTTGCAATCTTAGGTGAGATTTTTCTGCTTTTATAACTTTTTGAAATGCTATTTGATTCTCCAGGAATGGTCCTCCTATTTTTGTAAGTCTAAATCCAGTCCCACCAAGCCTTCAAGTCTCTGAACAAATGTTTCCTTCACCCCGAAGATTTTTCTGATAGTTTCCAGTTATGAAAGAATTATTCTGTTCCCTAACTCCCTAGCATGTATCTCTATCCCTCCTAGACGTGTAAACTCATTAAAGGCAGGCTCCACATCTGATTCATCTTTTGATCCCACCTTGATAATGCTTAAAACCACTGCAAAAAATATGTATATAACTTGAAAAAAATCACTTGAATGTATAATATGGCTTAGTTTTGCTTTAAGTATAGGTCTCTTGTATGAAAAAATTTCAATATTCCTCAAATGATTCTGTTGTAAAAAAAAATCCTTATCACATAAGATACCACTGAATAAATCTCTTCACATTCTTACATTTTGCTTTTAAAGATATTTTTCAACTCAATTTCTTGGTACTTTTTTAACTTTTATTTTAAGTTCAGGGGTATACATGTACAGGTTTGTTACATAGGTAAATTCATGTCATGAGGATTTGATATACAGATTATTTCATCAGCTAGGTACTAAACTTAGTACCTGATAGTTATTTTTTCTGATCCTCTCCCTCCTCCCAGCCTTCACCCTCAAGTAGGCACCACTGTCTGTTGTTCTCCTTTTTGTGGCCATGTGTCATCATCATTTAACTCCCACTTATACATGCAAATGTGGTATTTGGTTTTCTGTTCCTGCATTAGTTCGCTAAGGATGAAAACCTCCAGTTCCATCCATGTTCCTGCAAAGGAAATGATCTTGTTCTTTTTTATGGCACCATAGTATTCTATGGTGTATATGTACCTCATTTTCTTGATCTAATATGCCTCTGATGGGCATTTAAGTTCATGCTATGTCTTTGCTATTGTGAATAGTGCTGCAATGAACATATGTGTACATGTGTCTTTATGGTAGAACGATTGATACTTTTTTGGGTATATACCCAGTAATGGGATTGCTGGGTCAAATTGCAGTTCTGTTTTAGCTCTTTGAGAAATTGCCACACTGCTTTCCACAATGGTTGAACTAATTTACTCTCCCACCAACAATGTATAAGCATTTCCTTTTCTCTGCAACCATGCCAGCAGGTGTTATTTTTTGACTTTTTGGTAATAGCCATTCTGACTGGTGTGAGATGGTATCTCATTATGGTTTTCATTTGCATTTCTCTAATGATTAGTGAGGATGAGCTTTTTTTTCATATGCTTGTTGGCCACATGTATGTCTTCTTTTGAAAAGTGTCTGTTCATGTCCTTTGCCCACTTTTTACTGATGTTTGCTTTTTGCTTGTAAATTTGTTTAAGTTTCTTATAGGTGGTAGATAGTAGGCCTTTGTCAGATACATAATTTGCAAATATTTTCTCTCATTCTATAGTTTGTCCATTTACTCTGTTGATAGTTTTTCTTCTAAGCAGAAGCTCTGTAGTGTAGTTAGATCCCATTTGTCAATTTTTGCTTTTGTTGCAACTACTTTTGGTGTCTTCATCATGAAATCTTTGCCAGTCTCTATGTCCAATATCTTATTTCCTAGGTTATCTTCCAGAGTTTTTATAGTTTTGGGGTTTACATGTAAGTCTTTAATCCTTCTTGAGTTGATTTTTGTTTATGGTATAAGGAAGGAGTCCAGTTTCAATTTTCTGCATATTTCTAGCCAGTTATCCCAGTGTCATTTATTGAATAAGGAGTCGTTTCCCCAATGCTTGTTTTTGTCAGTTTTGTTGAAGATCAGATGGTTTTAGGTGTGTGTGTGGCCTTATTTCTGAGCTCTCTATTCTGTTCCATTGGTGTATGTGTTTGTTTTTGTACCAGTTTCATGCTCTTTTGGTTACTACAGGCCTGTAGTATAGCTTGAAGTCAGGTAACATGATGCCTCCAGCTTTGTTCTTTTTGCTTAGGATTGTCTTGGCTATTCTGCCCCTTTTATTGGTTCCATATAAATTTTGAAAGAGTTTTTTTCTAGTTCTGTGAATAATGTTCTTGGTAGTTTGAGAGGAATAGCATTGAATCTGTAAATTGCTTTGAGCAGTATGGACATTTTAACAATATTGATTCTTTCTATCCATGAGCATGGAATGGTTTTCCATCTGTTTGTGTAATTTCTGATTTCTTTGAGCAGTCTTTTGTAACTCTCTTGTAGATATTTCACCTTCCTGGTTACCTGTATTCCTAGGTATTTTACTTATTTATTTATTTATTTTGTAATTATCCATGAATAGGATTGCATTCCTGATTTGTCTCCCAGCTTGGCTGTTATTGGTGTGTAGAAATGCTAGTGATTTTTGTATGTTGATTTTGTATGCTGCAACTTTGCTGAAGTTATTTATCAGCTGAAGGAGCTTTTGGGGTGAGACTATGGGGTTTTCTAGGTGTAGAATTATGTCATCTGCAAACAGGAATAGTTTGACTTCCTTTCTTCCTATTTGGATGCCCTTTATTTACTTTTCTTGCCTGATTGCCCTAGCCAGGACTTCCAATACTATGTTGAATAGAATTGGTAAGAGAGGACCCTTATCTTGTGCTGATTTTCAAGGGAAATCCTTCCAGTTCTTGCCCATTCAGTATTATATTGGCTGTGGGTTTATTAGATGACTATTATGATTTTGTAGTATATGTCTCTATGTAGTATATGAGAGTTTTTAACATGAAAGTATGTTGAATTGTATCAATAGTCTTTTCTGCATCTATTGAGATAATCATGTGGATTTTGTCTTTAGTTTTGTTTATGTGATAAATCACATTTATTGATTTGTCTATGTTGAACCAGTCAAAGCCTATTTGATTATAATGAATTCTCTTTTTGATGTGCTATTGGATTTGATTTGCTAGTATTTTATTGAGAATTTTTGCACCTGTCTTCATCAATGATATTGGCCTGAACTTTTCTCTTTTTGTTGTGTCTCTGCCAGATTTTGGTATCAGGATATTGTTGGCCTCATAGAATGATTTGGGGAGGAGCCCTCCTCAGCGTTTTGAAATAGTTTTAGAAGGAATGGTACTAGCTCTTCTTTGTATATATGGTAGAATTTGGCTGTAAATCTATCTGGTCCCGGCCTTTTTTTTTTTTTTTTTTTTTTTGGTTGCTAGATTATTTATCACTGATTAAATTTTGGAGCTAATTATTGGTTTGTTCCATGAATCAGTTTCTTACTGATTCAGTTTTGAGGGGGTGTATGCGTCCGGGAATTTATCCATTTCTTCTAGATTTCCTAGTTTTTGTGCACAGAGACGTCCACAGTACTCTCTGACAGTTATTTGTGTTTCTGTGGGGTCAGTAGTAACATCTCCTTTGTCACTCCTAATTGGATTTATTTGGATCTTCTCTCTTTTCTCCTTCATTAGTCTAGCTAGCTATCTATCTTATTAATGTTTTCAAAAAAAATCACCTTCTGGATTCCTTGATCTTTTGAATGGTTTTTCATGTCTCAGTCTCTTTCCATTCAGTTCTGAATTTGGTTATTTTTTATCATCTGCTAGCTTTGGGATTGGTTTGATCTTACTTCACTAGTTCTTTTAGTTGTGATGTTGGATTATTAATTTAAGATCATTCTAACTTTTTAATGTGGGTGTTTAGTGCTGTAAATTTCCCTCCTAAAACTGCCTTAGCTGTGTCCCAGAGATTCTGGTATGTTGATCTTTGTTCTTATTAGTTTCAAAGAACAACTTGATTTCTGCCTGAATTTCATTATTTACCCAAAAGTCATTGTGGAGTAAGTTGTTTAATTTCCATGTAATTATATGGTTCTGAGTTATTTTCTTAGTTTTGATTTCTATTTCTATTGTGCTGTAGTATGAGAGTGTGGTTTGTAACATTTGGGGTTTTTTGTTTTTTTTTTTTTCATTTGCTAAGGATTTTTAAAATATCTGATTGTGTGGTCGATTTTAGAGTATGTACCATGTGGTATTGAGAAGAATGTATACTCTATTATTAGTGAGTGGAGAGTTCTGTAGATGTCTGTCAGGTCAATTTGGTCCAGTGTGGAGTTCAGGTCCTGAATATCTTTGTTGATTTTCTGCATTGATGATCTGTGTAATAGTGTCAGTGGGGTGTTGAAGTGTCCCACTATTATTGTGTGGGAGTCTAAGTCTCTTTATAGGTCTCTAAGAACTTGCTTTATAAATCTGGGTGCTCCTGTGTTGGGTAAATATATATTTAGGTCTTCTTGTTTAATTGAACCCTTTACTATTATGTAATGCCCTTCTTTGTCTTTTTTTTTTTTTTTTTTTTGACATTTGTTGGTTTAAAGTCTGTTTTGTATGAAATCAGGATTGCAACCCCTACTTTTTTCTGGTTTTCATTTGCTTGCCAACTTTTCCTCCATCCCGTTGTTTTGAACCTGTGGGTGTCATTGCATGTGAGTTGAGTCCTTTGAAGACAGCATACTATTGGGTCTTGCTTCCTTATCCAGCTCGTCACTCTGCACCTTTTAATTGGGACATTTAGCCTATCTACATTCAAGGATAGTATTGATATGTTTGTATATGATCCTGTCATTGTGTTTTTAACTGGTTATTATGCAGGCTTGTTTATGTGGTTGCTTTGTAGTGTCACTGGTCTGTGTACTTAATTGTGTTTTTGTAGTGGCTGGTAATGGTCTTTCCTTTCCATATTAGCACTCCCTTCAAGAGCTCTTGTAAAGCAGATCTGGTGGTAATGAATTCCCTCAGCATTTGCTTGTCTGAAATGGATCTCATTTCTCCTTTGCTTAGAAAATTTAATTTAGCTGGATATGAAATTTTTGGTATGTTGATCTGTTATCATTAGTTTCAAAGAATGACTTGATATCAGCCTTAATTTCATTATTTACCCAAAAGTCATGGCTTAGATATTTTTTTCTTTAAGAATGTTGAATATAGGCCCTCAATTTCTTCTGGCTTATAGGGTTTCTGCTTAAAGGTCTGTGGTTAGCCTGATGGGGTTCCCTTTGTAGGTGACCTACCCTTTCTGTATAACTGCTTTTAACATTCTTCCTTTCAATTTGACCTTGGAAAGTCTGAGGATTATGTATCTTGGGGATGATCTTTTTGTGTAATATCTTGCTGGGGTCCTCTGCATTTCCTGAATTTGAATGTTGGCCTCTCTAGCAAGGTTTAGGGACGCTTTCATGGCTGATGTCCTGAAATATGTTTTTCAATTTGTTTGCTTTCTCCTCATCTCTTTTAGGGAAACCAATGATTAGTAGATTTTGCTTCTTCATATAATCCCATATTTCTTGGAGGTTGTGTATCTTCCTTTTAATTCTTTTTTCTCTATTTTTGTCTGACTGTCTTATTTCAGAGAGCCAGTCTTCAAGCTCTGAGATTCTTTCCTCAGCTTGCTCTATTCTGCTGTTAATACTTGTGATTGCATTGTGAAATTCTTGAAGTCTGTTTTTCAGCTCTATCATGTCAGTCCAGTGTTGCTGTTGTTTTTTTTTAATATACCAGCTATTTTGTCTGTTGGCTCCTATATCATTTTATTGTATTCTTAATTTCCTTAGATCATGTTTTGGAATTTTCCTGAATCTCAATGATCTTCATTCTTATGCATAGTCTGAATTCTATTTCTGTTATTTCAGCCATCTCAGCCTTGTTAAGAAACTTGTTGGAGGACTAGTGTGGTCACTTGGAGGACATAAGACACTCTGGCTATTTGAATTGCCAGAGTTCTTGCATTGGTCCTTTCTCATTTTTGCATGTGGGTGTTCCTTTCAGCCTTGTTAAGAACCTTGTTGGAGAGCTAGTGTGGTCACTTGGAGGACATAAAACACTCTGGCCATTTGACTTGCCAGAGTTCTTGCATTGGTCCTTTCTTATTTCTGCATGTGGTTGCTCCTTTAACTGTGGTGTAAATTGAATACAGTCAGTAGATTTCTTTTCTGTATGTTTTCAAAGGACCAAGGCTTTGTGCAGGGCCTTTATTAGTGGTTGACTTGTCTTTGTTTTCACAGTGAGGTATGTTAGTGGGGTATTTTGGTACTGAAGCTTTGGGATGTGATCCAGTAGGTGTCGCTTAGGCTTAGTGGTCAGTAGGTAGCCTCTCGCTCAGTCACACGGTCCCCTATATTTCCTCTCATTTTTAGCCATGCTCCCTCCCTCTCAATTCTCTGAAAGCGTGGACTCCTCTCCCCCTTGAGTGCTTGCTATAGAACACAGCTTGGCATTCCTAGGCTGCCCACCACAACTTTGGGGCAATCTCAGAGTTTATATTCCTTCCCCAACTTGGAGGCAGCAGAGGAAGGGACCTTAGTAGTGGCCATGGGTCTTTTACTTGCTTCCTGGGGCTCCACTCCAGTGAGATGCAAAGCAGCAATTGCTAAATGCAATCAGCTCAGGGTGGGGGTGCAGGGGTCTGTGCTGTGTGCCCAAGCCAGGGGGGTCTTGCCTAGTGATGAGCAGTGGGGGTGGGTGGAACAGTGGGAAACAGACTGGCCTCCTCTCCTTGGGTCTACTGCAACTTGATGGAGGTGTGGATGAGACACTTAGGGTGTTTGCTCCTTTGCCAGTGCAAAGGAAGCCAGGGCAGTACCAGTACAGAGGAAGTGTCAGAGGGGCTTTCAGTTGCTCCTGGGGGCTCCAACTCCAGGAAACCTGGAGCCGCTGCTATTAGGAGTGTTCAGCCAGGAAGGTGCAGTGGCTGCACTGCTGGTGTCAGCTGGGGGCTCCACTTGTTGGGAAGCATGGGGTCAAGGGCTTATAGGGAAGAGAGACTGATGTCCTCTCTGTATGATGAATGTGATGTGGTGCAAGCTCAGGTGTAGCCCTCAGGCTCTTTGTTTCTTCCCCAGACTTGGGGCAGGAGGGGCAGAACCACTGCTGTGACAGTGGCAGAGAGGCTCTGGGAGACTCTCTCCAGGGAAACTCAAAGCCACTACCAGGGTGTATGCATAGCCATGGGTGGGGCAGCAGCTATTCTGTGGTTCTGAGCTGGGACCTTGCCTGGTGAAGAATAGAGGGTGGAGGTTCCCAGGGTAGAGGGACTAGACTCCTCTCCGTATGGTGGTTGCAGTGTGCTGACAGTGCCAGTATAATGCCTAGACCCTTTGTTCCTTCCCCAGCCCTAGTGCTGTCAGGGTGGTACCATTGCAACTGCAGTGGTGGAGGGGTTGTGGGTGAACTGTGGGACTTCCTCCTCGGAAAGATGCTGAGCTGCCTCTGACTGAAGTGATTGGTGGGGGCAGGGGTGGTTTTGCTGGAGTCCCAGGTGAGGCAGCCCAGCCCAGTGAGGAGAAGCGACAACCAGGACCTGTGTGGAGGAGAGTCTGGCAACTTTTCCGTGAGGCGCCTGCTCAGTCCCTGGTCCCCATGGACTCTCCAAAGCCTGGTGACAACAAAGGCGAGCAAAGATGGCAGCTCGCCCCTCCTGCTGGAAACCCTGTCCTAGGGAGGTGCAGAGCTGCCACTGGCTTGATAGCCCCAGCAGGTGCTGGCTGGAGACCCAGACCAGGAGGTCCCACCAAATGAGGAGAAACAAGACCCACATGAAAAACAGTCTGGCCATTTTTCCATGAGGCTGTTGCACTATATACTGGAGTCTGCTCTGGTCTCCAGTCAGCTCGGATTTTCCAGTGCCTGAACGCAACAACATGGAAGGCTGCATAACAGCAAAGAAGGTGGTCTGTTCCCTCCCTCCCAAGGAGGTGTGGAGCTGCTGCTTGCCCAAAAACACTGGCGGGAGACGGCTGGATACCTCAGTCAGAAGGTCCTGCCCTGTGAGGAGAAATGAGACTGGGGACTCACGTAAAAAAGCAATCTGGCCACTTTTCGATAGGGCAGAAGTGCTATGCTGTGAGTCTGCTCCAGCCCCCAAGTGCCTTGGACCCTCCAAAGCCTGAAGGCAACAACGGCCAAGACTTCGAAACAGTAAAGATACCAGCCTGCCCCTCCCACTGGGAGCTCCATCTCAGGGAGGTGCAGAGCTGCTACTGGATGCTGGCTGGCATCCCAGGCCTATGGGTCTTATCCTGTGAGATGCCGTGGAAGTGGGGCCTGTAGACCATTACTACTCAGCCTGCTGGCGTGTACAGGAGTCTAACCTCCCACATTGCCAGAGCTGCTACTGCCAGGATGCCTGAGAATCCAAGGCTCTCAGGACTCTGTGTGTGCCTGAGCATTGTCTCTTCCCAAAGTCCACATAGCTCTGATGTCAGACTGAAGGCCCTAGTGGAGTGGGTGTATGAGGGGATCTCCTGTCCCCAGGGTTGCAAAGATCCATGGAAAGTGCATAGGTTCCTGGGGTCTCTCACTCATTCACAATTTCCCTGGGCAGAGGAGGCTCCCTGGCTCGGTGTCACTCCCAGGTGGGCAGTCATCCTCTCCATTCTCTGTAGGTCGTTGTTTCCTTGATGAATACATGAATCCAATACATGAATCTGGGTGTTTCAGTTGAAGGTGTAGTATTTACTCGCACCTTTTTTTTCTCTCTGTGAAGAGCAGCACACACTAGCGGCTTCTAGTCGACCATCTTCCATGGTGCTATTCTTGGGATTTTTTTTGTTTGGTTGGTTGGTTACTTGCTTGCTTTGGTTTTGGTTTTGAGGTTTTTGTTGTTTTATTTCCCTGACATTATAAAACTTGATTTAAAAAAATCAGAGCAACAGATTTTGGGAAAAACCATAGGCTCTGTTTTAGTCTTGAGTAGCTAGATATACCTATTATACATCCACATTGCGATGTCAGGAAGGCCACTGAATATGTGACTGTAGAGATCAGGAGAGCAGTTTGGGCTAGGGACCGGCAACAATAACCATCAGCATTGAGATGATACTTAAAGCCATGGGATTGAATGACCTACTCAGTGAGTGTTGATGACAAAGGAAAGAAATTGGATAGAGGAGCAGGATGCTGTTAAGAAAACTAAGAAGGAACAGAAACTTAGAGGAAGATTAGGAGAGTGTGGAATCACAGAAGACAAGGGGAATAGAGTTTGATGAAGGAGGGAGCAGCCATCTGGAGTTAATGCTACTGGGGGGATTTGACTACATGCAGGCTGTCAGAGATTTTAACATGAGACATGATAGTTTGAAAGGTAGGCACAGAGGCTGTGGTTGGCAGCTCCTAAAATAGATCCCCACCTCCGTGAACTTGTGTATTTCCCTTCCTTTGGATGCGGACAGACTTATTGATTTGCTTTTAATAAATGGAATATGGCAGAAGTGATTAGATGTCACTTCTCTTCAGCTACAAAATGACTATGACTTCTGTCTTAAGTTTTTTCTGCAGGCTTGCTCCTTTGCTGAGAGAAGCCAGCTGCCATCATGTAAGCCGCTCTATACCGAAGCCCATGTGTCAAGAAAGAATCTCCCTCCAACAGCCAGCCAGTCTGAGACTTGGAGTGGCTCCTCTCCCAGCAAAATTGAAGATGTCTTCTGTCCCAGTTTACAGCTTGATTGTAGCCACAGGCATCCAACTAAGCCAAGCCAATATTGCTGACCCGTAGAAACCATGAGCCCTAACAAAGCTGCCAAATTTTAGGGGATTCTTTACACACCAATAGGTAACTAACACGTAAGCCAAATTGGAAAAAGTTGAAAAGTGCCTGCAGTGAGCATAGACAACTCAGTCAAGAAGTTTGCTATGGGGGTGAGTAGAGGAATTATGTGGTGAGTAGAGGAATTACATGGTAAGTATAGAAAGATGAGGATCAGAGCATTTTCTCCTTATTCTTTTTTTTTTTTTTTTTTTTTCCTGAGACAGAGTCTCACTCGATTGCCAGGCTGGAGTGCAATGGCATGATTTCAGCTCACTGCAACCTCTGCCTCCCAGGTTCAAGCAATTCTCCTGCCTCAGCCTCCTGAGTAGCTAGGATTACAGGCGCACACCACCACACCAGGCTAATTTTTGTATTTTTAGTTGAGACCGGGTTTCACCATGCTGGCCAGGCTGGTCTGGAACTCCTGAGCTCAAGTAATCCACCCACCTCGGCCTCCCAAAGTGCTGAGATTACAGGCATGAGCCACTGCACCTGGCCTAATAACACCACTTATCTGCCCAAAGTAATATTTAAATCTTCCCAAAATGGTGCGTTGAACACAGTAAGCTTTGTATCATGAGAGAGCACCCCAGAGTTTGATCAGCTCTGGGAAGCTGATGGGTAGGTCTTCTGAGCCTGTAAAACTGTAAAACAGCTGCTGAAAGACAGTGAAATTACCATAGTAATTGTGACTTCTTAGTGGCCAGCCAAGTGGTATTCTGGTGCCTTTCCCAGCCTTCCCATTCCAAATGATGTAAGTATGATTTTCCTCATTTTAAAGATGTGACAATGAAGAAAGTAAGGTAAAAGTTTTTCCCATGACTGATAAGTGGCAGAGTCAGGCTTCAAACTAAGGTATGCCTGACTTCGGAAACCTGAGCAGTAGACTTCAGTGGTTAAGAGTATGTTTCCAAGCATCCAACTGCCCAGGTTAAAATCCTGACTCCACTACTTACTGTAATACCCATGTGACTCCGGGAAAGTCACTTAACCTTCCTTGGTCTCAGTTTGGAAGATTATTACAGTACCTATGATATAAAGTTAGTACCTATAATCTAGATTGTTACAATGTTGAGTAAATATATTGAGAGCATAACCAGTGTCAAAAAAATTCTGACATTGCCCCCTGTATTAGCATGTTCTTGAACTGCTATAAAGAAACACCTGGCCTGTAATCCTAGCACTTTGGGAGGCTGAGGTGGGTGGATCACCTGAGGTCAAGAGTTTGAGACAGGCCTGGCCAACATGGTGAAACTCCCATCTTTACTAAAAAAAAAAAAAAAAAAAAAAAAAAAAAAAAGTATCTGGGCATGGTGCCACACAACTGTAATCCCAGTTACTTGGGAGGCTGAGGTAGGAGAATCGTTTGAACCTGGGAGGCGGGGGCTACAGTGAGCCAAGATGGCACCACTGCACTCCAGCCTGGGTGACAGAGCGAGACTCCATCAAAAAACAAAAAAAAAGACAAGTCCTGAGACTGGGTAGTTTATAAAGACAAGAGGTTTAATTGGTTCATGGTTCTGCGTTCTGTACAGAAAGCATGGCAGCAACTGCTTGGCTTTCTTCATAGTGGAAGGCAGAGGGGAAGCTGCCATTTCCCATGACTGGAGCAGGAGGACGTGGATAGGGGAGGGAAAGTTCTACACACTTTTAAATAAGCAATTCTCATGAGAACTCATTCAGTATCATGAGAACAGCACCCAGGGTGATTGTGTTAAACCATTAGAAACCGCCCCTGTGATCCAGTCACCTCCAACTAGGCCTCACCTCCAACACTGAGGATTATACTTGAACATGAAATTTAGGTGGGCCACAGATCCAAACCATATCACCTCCCTTATATCTTGACCCACATAAAACCTGACATATTTTGTGAAGCTTTTCCACATAAAACTAACATATTTTATGAAGCTTTTCCTGCTCCCTTGAGCCAGAAAAAACAAAAAAAATCTCTCTTACATGTTTCCTCTACTGTGTTATAGTTACCATAAAGTTTTTTGTGTACATACGCATCCTACAACTAGAATAGAAGCTTCTTAAGAAGGATTGTTGGGTTTCTGTGTTGGTTTTTTTTTCTTTTTACTGTCATTCACACTAGCTAACATAGTACCATGACATATAGTAAATATTTGATATGTATTTATTGACTTGAATAGTTGGAATAGAATCAGAGGGTACAATGTAGAAGCCAAAAAATAATAATAAGATTTATCTTATGTTTTGGTCAGTGACAAAGAAAATGTGTGTTTTGATTCTTTAACTTCTCCCAAGGTGTAGATGATGAAAACTCATCTTAGATGATGGTGACTGTCATGAAGTAATGGGCATCACGGGGTGGAAGTGAGATAGTACTGCATGGGAACTGTACTAGATAGATCAGAACATCTGTGTTCCAACCATGACTCTGCTCATGCCCCTGATCTCATTAGCTGAGATCCTCAAAGAAGTCACTTAATTTTTTACCAAGTAAAAAGAACTCACAAAATAAATGAACCTAATGTATTTAAATATTTGGGTTTCTCCTTTCCACCTAATCATAGGGAACTGATTGGTAAACTCAGAATTATGGTGTTACGTAAGTGGTTAAGAAATGTGGGCTTTGTAACCATTTATTAATTTACTCGAGAAATTCAGCACATACAAAACTGCTTTCAAATTTAGGCTGTGGCATTTACTAGCGATTTACTTTTAGCAAGTAACTTAACCTTTCTATGACTCAGTTTCTTCATTGGTAAAAACATGCCTCATAGAGTTGTGCTCAGGAAAATGTATGTAAAATATATAGCCTAGTACAGAATGCATGCTTAAAAATGGGTGGTAGTAATGGGAATTATTGCTGGTTGTATTTGTGTAGTTGTCTTTTTGTTACTATTATACCATGTGTCAGAAGTCAAAATTTTCCTAACTTATTTGTTTCAGTTTTATATCACCTAGTCAATTCACTTGTTTGGTAGCATATATCCTGAGTGTTTAGTGTAGACACAACATAAATGTCTCCCATGATGACTGTCTTAGTCAGTTTGGGCTGCTATAACAAATTACCATAGAGTGGTGGCTTACAAACAACACATATTTATTTCTTACAGTCCTAGAGGCTGGGAAGTCTATGATCAAAGTTCCAAAAGATGTGACATCTGGTGAGAGCTCACTCTTTAGTTCACAGATGCCACCTTCTTGTTGAGTTCTCATTTGGTGAAAGAGGCCAATGAACTCTCTCTGGCCTCTCTGATAGGGTCACTAATCCCATTCATGAGGACTCTGCCTTTGTGATCTAACCAAAGGCCCCACCTCTTAGTACTGTTATTGCACTGGGGATTAGATTGCATCGTAAGAATTTGGGGGGTGGAGGACAAATATTCAGACTACAGCAATGAGATAAGTAAAGGCTCAGGTAACAATGTACATACCCAGCAACTAGTCTCTGAACCTAATAAATATCTAATAACATGAAGTGAGTGATAGATGAAAAATAAGTGAAAGGTTTAAAATGTAGTCTCTATTAATTCTTAAATTCTTAAATTCAAAGGCAAGTTGACCAGTTGTTTCCATAAGCTTCAAGTTAACCACTTATGCTGTAGTAATTTGCCCAAACTTCACTAGCACTTTCATGTCTTCATGATACTTCTAAATCAGCCTACCCTCATCTTCAATCAAGAATTTCTCAAGTCTTAGCATGGGCTTATAAAAACATTGAAGCATAGAACTCCATTCAGACAAGTTAAATAAAAAGCCACCTGGGACTTCTTAGAAACATAGTTTAGGTGGTAATGTTTGGTTCAATAATCAACTCCTGTAATTTGTCACTGGTAGATAATTTGTGAAAATTACATACAGCAGGATAATCTTGTTTTATATTTTTCTTTTGAGAAATTAGATAAGTTATTTGTATTATTTTTAATCATTTAAAGTAATTACAAATTAAATGAAAAGATTCATGAGGACATATGTAATCTTCAAACAAACATATTTAAGAACAACTATTTTGATCAGGGAATATTTTTTATACTACTAAATATTGTTAGCTTCAAAATGCTACCATGAAAGGAAATGCTCTTCTTTTCCTGTATTCTAAATACAGCAAGATAAAGATTTGTAGTGACTGTGCCAATTTTAACAGAATACTACAAATATATGCATAATTTGAAAACATATCGGAGCTAGCAAGATAATTTCCAGAATAAATGTATGGTAGTCCACTTCTCTGAGCATTGCTAAAATGCTTTACAGAGATAGAGTATTATTTTCTTCTTTGATATTGCCTCTCCCTAGAAAAACTCACAGACTAATATTAAACAGTTATGAAAATTCCAACTCAAATATAGGAAGTCATGTTTTACATTAGACTAGGAACATAACCACTTCTCTTTTCTCTCTACAGGAATTTAGGCACTTAGCTTCTATTGTATTTGTGTTAATGAGAGTTTGCATGTAAATTTCCTCAATTGAAATAGGATTATGTCCTTTGCACATTGATAGTGACATTTTGTCAGTGTGGAAGATGTAATGCTATTTTCTTTCTTTAACCCATGAGGGGTGAATGTGTCTCTTTGCAGAAGACCTTATGCTCTGTTGGTTTGTGGAACCTCTCCATCTAATAGTTTCTCTGTCTCTTAAGTGGAAATCTGTCTCAGGAAATTAAGGGGAGAGAGGAGAGTAGACAGTCATGGATGATAAGCTATTGGGAAGCACAGTAAATAATGGAGTGAAATGCAGCTCGAAAGAGAGGGATCATTTAAGGCTATTAGATGACAAATCCACTTCAATGCAGTTATTATACCTGTAAATATAGAAAAATGATAATGTTGACAACTCTTCATCACACAATCTGTGTCATTAATAAATGATGAAGGATAGAAAGAGTAAAAGAAATAAAGCCAACATTCTGTGCATAACAATATCACAGAAGCACTTGGAACAACTAGCTAAGCTAAAAACAAAGGCATAACTCGGCACCACTAATGAGGGATGACTGAGATGAAAAGACAAAATTCAAAAGCATGTGTTTGTAAAATAGCATAAGTAATATAGGTTTCATTATTTAAAATAAATACATAATTTTGCCTTACATATCAGAAAATAATTAATATGTAATAATTGCCTGTGTAATGTTGTTTAATATTGGTTTTCAGGGAAAAGATAGCTGTCTGCATTCATGTAGGGCAAATGAAACTATTTATAGAGTGGTTGCCCGCTTCATATTCCTTAAATGCCAAACATATTAAAAATCTCCAGAGGGTATTTTCATCTCCTCCTGCAAAATTATACACAATTACTGTATCTCTGAGTGTCCTCTAAGGTGGGGCAACAACAAGAGTTATAAGTCCAACTTAAGTAAGAACAAAGATCTAAAAGAAGTTTGGAGAGCATTATGTCCCTGTGATTTGGAGACCTGTACACATTACCCTGGGTTCATGGAGCTCCCAAAGGCTAAACATTTCAAAGAATAGATTGGGTTGACTTTTCCAAGAGCTGTGTAATTATAATGGGTAGTAGAGATGGCTGGTGGTCGGTCTCCCATTACACATTCTCTCCTTTTCCCTTAGTGTTAGAACTCCTGATTCTAGCTGGGCACATGACTGCTAAATAAAGATTAGAGATTCTTTTGAAGCTAGTAAGTAGGCATGTAACTAAGTTCCAGCAATGTAATGTAACTAGAAGTGGCTGATTTCTAGGAAGTTCCTTAAAGGAAGGGGACATTCACCTCTTTATTCCTTCTTCTTGCCTGCTCAATGCATATGTAAAGGCTAAAATTCCCAAGAGTGGCCGAGTGGCAAGATGGGAGCTTCCTGGAGCTACCCTAAGGACTCTAGCCTGAGTATCTCTGGATTGTAGGTATTTAAGAGAAACAAACTTCACTCTGGTTTATCACCATTATTTTGAGTTTTCTGTTACTTATAGAAAAGCCTGATTTTATATGCTATGCAGTTCTAAAAAGTAGAAAAGTAAACCATTATCTCTTGATCTAGAGGTTGCTCCAAAAAGTAAATTGCTAACCCTGACTAATGCCTAATTGATTGCCTTCAACTCATACAATCTTTTCAAGTTACACACAGTAGAAATGGAATCATTGGTGATAGATCGATTATCAAATAGAAGACTAAGGCTGGAATTTGCTATTGTAATAATAGGCCTACCGATCTTGGTAAATCAAATTTGTGCATAGTTGGAGGAAGAAAATGTCAGAAGCTGTATCTGAAGACACCTTAGAACCCTATCAGGCCAGACACCTATAAATACGGTTTCTGAATACATTGGGTCTCCTACCATCAATTATGAGTCTGGCCCTCTTGGCCTGAAGTGACCCTGGGTAATGGGATTGAAACTCTTCAACAAAGACAGAGAAAACAAGTGCTACTGCCATTTTCCAAGGAAAGTATCACTTTATTCTTTCCCTACTGGCAGAGGACTGTAACAATTGTTTCTGTGGAAATAAGAAATTGGATAACCAGACAAATGGTATTCTCCAATCCATCTTATCAGAGCAGAGCTCTTAAATTCACATCTGCTAATTACTAGCCTGGTATTTTTTGTCCTAAACCAGAGACAGACAAACTAAAGCCCTTGGACCAAATACTGTTTTTGTAAATAAACTTTTACTGAAATGTAGCCACAGCCATGCCCTTTATAAAAAATGCTTGCTTTTGTAAAAAAGGTTTGCTGCTCTATCCCTCTCTATACTATACTATTTTAGGTAAGAAATGTTAAGATTCTTAAAACTTCATTTTAAACTTTCAGGTCCCTTCTACTTCAAGATAACTCCCCAGATCTGTCTGCTCTAGGGTGAGAGTGCATGCTTTACTAGGGCATAGGGGAACTTTCTTATTAAATCCAATTAGTGAGTTTTTATGCATCAACCCCAAACAAGCAAGACTTTCCTGAAAGTGCAGTATAAAGGCCTGATATGGTTTGGCTGTGTCCTTACCCAAATTTCATCTTGAATTGTAGTTCCCCAAATCCCCATGTGTTGTATTTTTTTTCTCTGAATTGTGTGCCATCTTCCTTTTACCATCTATTTCCAGTAATTAAATTTTCTTATCATTCCTTTTATTTCTGCATGTCTTTTACATTCTTAAATGCCTGAGCATTTATATTTCCTTAATGTGGTCTCAACAACTGTATTCCCATACTCTTTTATAGAACCACATTTGATAATATGGGATCTATTTGTGATTAGTATTCTAAAAGCTAGAATGAAAAGGTAAGTCACAAGATAAGATATATTCAGAAATACTCATTAGGTCATACAGTACTTACATTTTAGTGCTTCTTGTGTTGCAATTGCACATCTTCCTTACAATTTCATTTCTTTGTCTTTACCTGAGTGGCAGATAATGTTTTTGGCATGTCTTCTTCAGTTCGGTACCAGCTGCATTGTCCCAATGGCTTTCAAAAGGAGACTAATGGACCTAATCCACAAATACTGACTAGAAGCCAGAGTAAAGGCAAGAGGCTCTGTTTATTGGCCATTAGTCATCAATAAATGATGGCAGTGTTAAACAATAAACACAGAGCTCTGAGAATATCATTAACATTACTTACAAAATAAATGTTTCTGTGATATATTGGGTTTTGGTAGTCAAATTCCCAGAGGGCTCTAGGACTGAGTTTGTCATCTGCTGCATTTTAAACTGAAATATCTTTTTCAAAAGCTCTTTCTGGTTCTTTGCTTTGATGGACTTATAAGAAGACTGGGATTTCCTCAAAGAGTAAGATTTTCCTTTCCTCTGGATGTGTGTCATGGGTCATTGGGTTAACTTGAAGAAGACCTGGGAATATCTGGCAAATATTTTTATCTTTTCACAACTTGGGTCTCTATACATGTATAAGTTTGTCAAAACCCATCAACTATCTGACCCAAGAAAGCAAAGTATAAATCTTGAGACCTTAACAATAACCCCAAAACAAGATCAATCTGTTTTTGCGTTGCTTTCTAAAAGAACATAGAGAAATTAGAAAGTACTTTATATCTGTTTCCCTCTCTATTTTTCCTAAAATAATATACCTCCTCACTTAGTACCATATTGCAAACAGCTGGAGTCTATCACATGTTATTTCTACTTGTTGAATATCCTAAAAGCAATAAAGAGAGAAAGAATAAACATGTTTTAAATGATTCAATTTTCATCCTTTATGACTTTCTCATGATCACTTTAGTCATCTACCTAAAGATTTATTTTGAAGGCTAAGTGTGATGACAGATGAATGCACTTCTAAAACCAATATGAAATACCTTCCTTAAAACACTTAAGAATGCAAGAGACGGTGAAACATGGAGGCTTTAAACTCCACATCTACCATTTGAGTACATTACCTAACCACAGTTAAAGATTCCTTTCTTTGTTGATAGAATAGAATAGCCAAGAGCAGCGGTGGCAAACCTGGAAAATGCAAATTCTCAAAAATCATAGGGAAGACATGATATTGTTGTTACTTTGAAGAAGTGCATAAAAATCTCATGCTATCTCATTGAGAGGCAAGTGACCCTTCTCCTCACTGGTAAAACATGTCATGGTTAATAATACCTGCTTCATAAGATGTTTGTGAAGGTTACATATATATAAATCACCTAGAGGTAGAGTTAATGGTAATAAATGTTCCTTCTTCTGTTCCCCCTGCATTTTGTCCTCCTTCCTGTTCTCAAAGAGAAGAAAAGTCAACAGTAATCCTAAACATCACTATTTGTGTAATAGACTTAGAAACAGAATAGGATGAAAGTCTCCTGCATTTTAATGACAAACACAAAATGGTGGCAAGATATCTAATGTCTTTCCTGAATCTTTGCACAAAAACATGACATACTTCTTCTCATTCTATAGAAACACCAAAATGTGAACAACCTCTCTGAAGTTACCAAAGAACAGACCCAAAAAGAATTATTAAAGACTCCAAACTTGAAGTTTAAAATTCTAAAAACAAGCATATTATATCTGAGATATTACTTGGTAGATTTGTTTGTATATCATCAACCAGTAGTGAAATTACTAATTAGTTCTTTTTAGGTTTTTTATTCGTCTGTGAATGTTTTAGTAGATAACCAGTTATATGTTTACATCATTATATGTTTATATATTTATTAGACACCCCATTATATGTTTATGTGTTAACTCAAACAGAGGGCCTAAGGAGAACGCCACAGTAGAGAACAAAGAGTGAGGTCAAAAGTGGGCAACTATACATGTAGTGGCCATGACTGTGATTGTTTGAGAAGCTACTTCGTTTCAGAGGTTTTAGGCGTCGGTCTCTACCTTCCACTGAAATTCATATTTTACCTTTGCTGAGTCTTTGTGGCTTTATTCTGTGTTACTCCAGAGCCAAGTCTCACTTGCGTAGTTGTCTGGGAAATCTACCAGGGCTAAACTCCCCAAGACTCATTTTCTTCCTAGTTCTTCCTATTGCATTTGCTGGCTTGGTCCTCCGTCAGCTCATAGAGGCTTCACTGATCATTCCCCTCTGCACCCAGGATGCAAAATTAGTGTGTGATCTCTGGTAGACCTAGGCCCTATTTTGCTTGATAGGGTCTAAAACACATCAGTGCTCTGTGACAATTTTAGAACATCTCTCAATATACTGTAAGCGAGTAACATATGGTGTTTACATACACATAGCTCCAAATAGGATCCAGGAGCATGGCTTTATTCCCAGACCATGACCACCTGAGGGATGAGGGTTCTGCTTCTGTCTCCAGGTTGGAGGTATCCCAGAGAATCACTTTGATCTAGTTTCACATTCACCCCATGGGATGGCTCTAATTGCCCTCTAAGGGACTACAGTCAATCACAGGAGCAGGCTCGGATCCTGTTGTAGTTCAGGATCCTCCAGATGTCCCTATCTTAGCTTTCTTCAGATAGACTGGAAAGCCCTTGGAGGGTCAAAGACTGAACCAGCCTTTCGGATTTCCCTGGATCACAAACAAGACAAGCCCTGACCATTGTCTTTAGATGCTTTTAAGTATCAGAGCAGGATGGATGAATGGAACTATGCAGCGATCCACGCTAACATTTAGCCTTATTTGCAATAAGGACCCAGATATGCCATCAGCCTGCTGCTACCTGGCAAAGTGCACTTCAATTTCAAGCTGATGTGTTTACTTTCCAGGGTTGAAATTGTTGTCAGCAATTTTTATTTTAAATAGAAGCTGCAGTCACTGGCCTTTTAGAATACTTCATATTTACAAAGGTTCATTTTACAAGAACATCCTAAAGTGCTATATGAATATCATTTCATTTATCCTCATCACATCTCTGTGAGGGAAAGTAACCCATATTGCCCTCCCCCATCATCACCAGACCTTGTGTTCAAATGAAAACACACACACAAAGCCCCAACACGGGGTTTCTAGAGGACCAGAACAGAACTGATACTGAGCCCAATAATTGTGTGTTGTATATGAAGGTTTGGGTGCTGACAAAGGACTTGGGGGAAATAGTTCTATCACACCAAGAGAATAACACTTTTTTAAGGGCAGAAGAATGGGGACATGGGAAGAGAGCCTAAATCAGCCCATTGTATTGAAGACCCTTGTTCTCTGCCTTCTTTCTCCTGTTATCAGTTATTACCATCACTCAGAAAGGAGGTGGAAGGGAGGCATGGAGCAAACTGATGAGCCCATAAATTGTTGAGCCTGTTACTTGTTTTTGAAATATTCACCTGTGTTCTAGATCAGAAACCAACTGATTTTTATTCCATAACACTTTCAAATGATTAGGATAATCCATTAAGCGTAGCCTAAGAACCTTTATTTCCTAAGATTAAATCAATTTGATTCAACTATTTGTTTAGTAGAAGCTTTGATAATAATAATGGCAAAAGGAATTGGGGAGGGATGGTGATGAGAGAAATATATCTTTTTCTCTCATCAAGAGGTAAGGAAGTGAGTGTTTATTGAGTAAGTATGGTGTACCAAGAGCTTTTCTAGATGACACTGTCTTTTAAATATCAGAGCAGAATGGGCAAATGAACTATGCAGCGATCCATGCTAACATTTAGCCTTATTTATGCTGTCAGCCTGTTGCTACCTGGCAAAGTGCACTTCAATTTCAAGCTGATGTGTTACTTTTCAGGATTGAAATTGTCAGCAATCTGTGACAATTCATTTAACACTGAATTTTGGGAATTATGGTTCTTATGTCACAGGCATTTGAACCACAGTGACTCCATCTTGAATAGTGGATCAGTAAAATGAGGCTGAGACCTGCTGGGCTGCATTCCTAGGAGGTTAGGCATTCTTTGTCACAAGATGAGACAGGAGGTTGGTAGGACTGGTATCATAAGACACAGGTCATAAAGACCCTGCTGATAAAACAGGATATGGTAAAGAAGCTGACCAAAACCTACTAAAACCAACATGGTGATGAAAGTGACCTCTGATAGTTCTCACTGATCATTATATGCTAATTATAATTCATTATATGTTTATATATATTATGTACTATATTATATTTATAATTCATTAGTATGCTAAAAGACACTCCCATTAGCACCATGACAGTTTACAAATGCCATGGCAACATCTAGAAGTTTCCCTGTGTAGTCTAAAAAAGGGAGGAATCCTAAGTTCTGGGAATTGCCCACCTCTTTCCTTCATGAATAATCCACCCCTTGTTTAGCATGTGATCAAGAAATAACCATAAAATTAGCCAATCAGCAGCCCTCGGGGCTGCTCTCTTTATGGAGTAGCTGTTAAAACTTTTGTTTCTTCTCTAATAAACTTGCTTTCTTTTTACTCTGTGGACTCGCCCTGAATTCTTTCTTGTGTGAGATCTCTTGGGGTCTGGGTAGGGACCCCCTTCTAGTAACACTTATGCTCCTTTTCAAGAAACCAACACTCAGAAAAAATAAACAATTTATAAGTTCACACAGCTAGTAAACTCCAGAGTCTAGACTCTACCCAGATCTTTCTAATTCTTAAACTCCAGTTAAGAGTTGCTTTGGGGTTGTTCTCATATGCTAATGTGAAGCTACTCAAGAACACATTCTCTTACCAAGAAGCAATTGTTACAACTGAATAGGAGGAATGAGTTCTGGTGTTCTGTACACTGCAGGGCGAATAGGGTTAACTGTAATTTATTGTGTATTTTTTAAAAGCTAGAAGAGAAGATTTTTATGTTCACAGCACAAAGAAATGATGTTTGTGGGGATAGTATACTAATTACCCTGATTTGATAATTACACGCTATATACAAATACCAAATATCACTCTGTGTCTCATAAATATGTACAAGTATTACATGTCAACTAAAAATAAAAGGAGAAAAAAGTCAACTGTTTTTGTTCCCAAACCAGTTTATATCTTTTGCCCTTGTTATTTGGATAACATTATTTGGTTAAATGTTGAACACACTAATGAAATATAAATATAGAAGCTGGGTGCAGTGGCTCATGCATGTAATCCCAACAGTTTGGGAGGCCAAGGCAAGAGGATCGCTTGATCTCAAGTGTTTTGAGACCAGCCTGGGCAACACCGTTAACACGTCTCTACAAAAAGTATAAAGATTATCCAGACATGGTGGTGTGTGCCTGTAGTCCCAGCTACTCAGGAGGCTGAGGTGGGAGGATGACTTGACCCTAGGAGGTCAGGCTGCTGTGAGTTGTGATCATGCCTCTGCACTCCAACCTGGGTGACAGAGCAAGACTCTGTCTCAAAAAAAAAAAAAAAAGGAAAGAAAGAAGTATAAATACAGAAGTTTATTGTTTCTATGAAGACTAGACTGCTTAAAAATTGTTTTCATATATATGTGGATTATATACCTGCAAAATATTAGAGTAAATTTATAAAAATCTAGGATTCTACATTCAGATTGCTTCAACATTCTTCTGGCATCTTAAAGAAAGGGAAACTGGAAATTGGTCAGGCATATGGCTCTGGTTCTTTAAAAAAGATGATGCAAAAATCAAAGAAGAGGCAAGGTATACAGACACACACACACACACACACACTGATTTGATCATTACTCTCTATACGTATACCAGATGTCACTCTATCTCATAAATATGTACACCTATATATATACACACATAATATGTATATACATTTACTCAGGGTCAGCATTGGGTTAAACCAAGTTTTCTAATATTTATGTACACATGTATATACACCTGTATATTGTATTCTAATATTAATGTACACATATGTATATACATCTATATATTATATATATAAAGTGTATACCAACTTACACTTTTAAACCTTTTAAAAAGGTAGCTTACATATTTCCCTACTTTAATTGCCTTTTCCAATTAACTAGCCAGCTGTAGATTTTTAAAGCTTTTGATAAGAAGATGACATCTCCCATAAAGCTTTTATTCTCTGGTCTGGGAATCCTAGCTGCTTATTAATTTTATATATTTCTACAATCATAGAGAAATTTACACATAAGTCTTAACTCTTCTTTTGAGGAAAGAGAAGAATTGAAGATGATAGGAAGGGAAAATATCCAAGGGTGGGCTTCTCAAACAGAACTGAGATGAATATAAAAATTGAGTAACATGATTCAACTAATAGTTAAATTCTCATTAATGTTAAATTAGAAGCCCATTCTATGTAAAATTATCTGTTTCTGTTATTTTTGTTTGCCTTCATTTCCCAGTGAAAGCTTATTTTAAGAAAGGCCAACTTTCCTCACTAAACATTCTCAGTAATCACGTTGCTTTTCCAGTCACCCAAAGTCACAAACCAGAGCGTTGTCCAAGGCTCCTCCTCCTTTCAACCTCCAAATCCATTGAACTCCATCTCCCAACTGTTTTCGTATCTGTCCCTTTATCTTACTGCGTAGGAGGGATCAAACACACGGGCAAGCATTTACCAAGTACATGTATCAAAGTCAATCCCTACTTTCCTGCATCTCTGCTCCTTGAACCACACATTTTATTTTGTAGGATCCTGATGGAGTCAAAAAGATAACTTCTCTCACTTCCTATCATATTTGCTGTATGATAACGAGATATTCTCAGAATTAAAAGGCTTTCCTGATACATGTTGCTGAAATTCATTTGCTGTTCTACCTGCTGTTACTGACATCAGTAGCACAACACAACTGTTACGTAGGCTCTCCATAGGTCTCCTGTATTAACCATCCACCACTACCACCATCCCTTCCAGTAGCAAATCTTCAGCTCAGTTCCCGTGTTAATCTAGAATCCAAATCTCAGTTTATAACTGCTGCACTCAAAAGCAGTCAATATTCTCTTGACCTATCAGACCGAATCCAAGCTCCTTGGAATTAAAATATCAGGTCCTCTGCAATCTGGATCTCTCCTTGTTTTTATAGATGTGGCTCATCTTCTCTTTAAACAATAGCTTTGCTCCTCTAGACAATTTCTACTCATTCTTTAGGTCTCATATTCGTTGTCTTCTCCTCTAGGAAGTCCCACCGATACCCCAGGACAGTGGGGGAGGTGCACTTCCTTCTGTGTCTCCAACCCTAGCATCCACCTAGTGAATGCCTTGGACAAAGATGCCAAGAAGAATTTGCCAACACTGCAATAGACAGAGACGATCAAAGGCTGCTGTGCCCTTGGGGGCCCAGCTGTGCCAAATCAGTGACTAAGACAACTGTGGATTCTAAGGAGAGCTCTTGGAATGTGAAATAGGAAAAAGCCCTGTTGTGGAATCAGTTCTCCCTGCCTAAGCTATCCTTTATAGGAGGTTATGCCATAAACACCAAGCATCAGTTTTAATCTTATGCTATTGTGTCGAAATCTCCTCCTCATGCACATTGAATAACATCTTATGTCTTCTATTTATATTAATTTACACAGTTAAATTATCAAGGGAAAACACCAAAAGAATCATACTTTTCCAAGTTTGACCTTGACTTTTGCCTTTCTTTAAGAACTATAAATTTGATGTGGCAATGCATTAAATTCTTGAGTTATTCTTACACCACTTTTAAGATTAATGTAGTCTTAAAATTGGTTTTTCTTAGATTGTGCATTCATTTCATTAAGGTGAAGCATATTTGGAAATTAGCACTAAATTAAATTTTTCCCATTCTAAAACAACTTACATATATATCAGATGTTAGTAGACTTCATTTTTATATTCTTAAAATTGCACCAAGTAAAAATTATATTTTGTAAAGAATATACGTAGTACTTGACAGTTATAAAAACCTGCATGAATTTATTTGCTTCTGACAATCCAATAGTACAGACAGATAGGTATTATTATCCCCATTTTAGTGATGAGGAAATGCAGGGTGGTTTGAGGACTCTGGCCACAATTACCCAGGGTTAGCATTGGGTTAAAACAAACCAACCAATAAACCAAGTTTTCTAATTCCTTGTAAGGACTTGTGCCTACGCAGTTGTAGAGAATTCTTTTTCTCCTGAGAGGAGAATGTATAGGATGTAATATTTTAGCTTGGTAAAACCATTTTTCAAGTGTTAAAATTTATTGATGCAACCAACGAATGGGAAAAAATTTCAGAATTTATTCTGCTTTGATTTCTTTATCATGACCTTAAATAAGGACAATGATTTTATTAGTCATTTCTATCATTCATTTATAATGTCTGTTTTACCTCTGTAGCTAAGACTACTCAAGCCAGCAATTAAATATTTACAAATGTGAAATGTAAAGAATTTGCCTGATTTTTATCATTCTGACAGGAGCATATTTACATTTTTAAGTTTCATAGAAGGAAATTTACAGTGTTTACTTTTGTTATTACTTTTCTGACAACCAATGAGAACTATGTGGAAAAAATATTGTGATGACTGAAAAGCAAGCTCCGAGGACACAAGAACTTTGTCTCTTTCTTCACTGGCACATTCTGAAGGCCTAGAACAGGCCTGAAATATAGTTGGTACTTAATGAATATTTGTTGAATGAATAAATGAAATAGTAAATGAAACAGATGAGGAAACCAAGGCTCATGACTCTATTAGTAAGGGTTCTGAGAGAAACGGAATGAGTTGGAAACATGTAGGTGCATGAGAGGGGATTTATTATGAGAATTGGCTCGTGTGATTAGGGAGGCTGAAAAGTCCTACATTTGGCTATCTGCAAGCTGGAAAACCAGGAAAGCTGGTGGTGTAATTTAATCCAGT
This sequence comes from Macaca fascicularis, assembly GCF_037993035.2. Taxonomy (NCBI): domain Eukaryota; kingdom Metazoa; phylum Chordata; class Mammalia; order Primates; family Cercopithecidae; genus Macaca; species Macaca fascicularis. Next base: position 151,409,416 of record NC_088379.1, read on the forward strand.
CTGAATTTGAAGCCCTGAGAATCATGTCCGAGGATAGAAGAAGATGGATGTCTTCTCAAAAAAAGAGGGTGAATTCCCTCTTCCTCTACCTTTTTATTCTATTCAGAACCTTCACTGCTTGGATGATGCTTGCCACCTTGACTCTTCTTCATTCAGTCTATGGATTCAAATGCTAATCTCTTCCAGAAACATCCTCACAGATATATCCAGAAAATCTTGTTTACCAGCGATCTGGGTATCCCTTAACCCAGCCAAGTCAAACATCTCAATGACCTTATGTTATTTGAGAAGTAAAAATAATTCTTTTATTCAACAAATTATTTACTGAGTGCCTCAGAAGTTCTAGACAGATTCTGAGGCTCTAGTATAGGACTACCAGGCATCTGGTAATACCCTGGGGTAAGGTATTCCAGTTTAGACTGGGTGACTGCGGAAGGCCTCTTTGAGGTGCCACCATTTGAAATCTGAATGAAATGAGGGCACCAGCCATGCCAAGATAATATTACCTACCTATTGTTGAAACATTAAATTAGATGATGCATAGAAAGCACTTACCTCATACCTCATACATCCTCAATGATCAACAAATGGTAGATATTATTGGTATTTCTATAGATGGCAACTAAGATATTAATTTCCCTATATTCAAAACTGAGGCAAATCTACTGTGTTGTGATACATACAGATGTTTAGATGGCCAAAATGAAGAATTAGTTGTATCCTAATCTATTCTTTATTGGACATGTTGGAAATCTTGGGATTTCATGCTTTGAGTCCTTGGAAGAAGCAGGAGATGTCAATTCCTGCCCCAGGAAGAACGGGTTCTGCTGCACTTTCTGACTTGTTCTATCAAAGCCCCACATTTCAAAGCCTGAATGTCCAATTGGGATAGATATTCTAGGTGGGTTTAAGGGCCCTTGAACAGGATTAGGGTTTGCAAATTGTCCACTATTTTTGTACTTGGGCCTTTATATATCAGCATGTCAATTGCTTTCTGTAATTTTTTAAAACTGCCGAACTTAAAAAAATTTTCCTAACTCATCTGGAGTATATATGAAGCCTTATATTTGAAAACATAGCTTACTTTTTGACCTTTCATAAATTTGTTTATATATTCTGTATTTTGCAGATTTGTAAAGTTTTTTCTTAAATGTTTGTAACATTAAAACATTGTTTTATTGATTCTTTAATTTTTAAAATCTTATTATACAAATAAAATATGGTATTGTAAAGTAATCAACCCAAACAAAAAATATATATAAGTAAGAAACTAAAAATCACCCAAGATAACCACTATTGTTGGTAACTATCTTTTAATACATTTCTTTGGACATACATGTGAATACTTAGATATACAATGTTGAATAAGTGGGGTAATATTTTACATGTATTTCATTAAGAATACTTTTTAACCATTTTGTTAAATTGTTTGTCCCTCTCCTCTCCCTCTCTTACCTATCCCTCCTCACCACAACTATAAAATAAATTAGAAAACTGTTTTGGTCACTTGAACACCTAGTGTAAAAACCCCTCCAAATCAACTAATAAAAATATAACACATTCCCTTTATTGGATGCATAACATTAGCTGAGTCATAGTTTGCTTATCTATATACTGAGTGAGGAGCATTCTTGCTGTGTCTCGTTTTTGTCACTATGAACAAAGCTATGGCAAACATGCTTGCACACATACCCTTAAGTGCTGATAATTTTATCTTTATGGGATTGCCAGGGGAAAGTCTGTGTGTGCTTGTAATCTTAATTGATATGGCCAGAATTACATCCTCAAAAGAGATAAATAGTTCACGTATCTCTTTTGCATTTTATCCAATACTTATTTTTAGTGTTTACACACATATACATATATATAATTAGGGCAACTACAATAAACTTATTGCATTACTCTTGATGCTCGAAAAAACTCAGTCATTACTCAAGTTTTACCTGGCTCATTGATCTTGTCATCTGTATTTTAAAAGTGAGTGAAACAGGACTTTAATAACCATGTTTCCAAAGCTATGCCAGGCAGCCAAATAGAACTATCATCAATAGCTCCTGAGAGCTACAGTAAGAAGTTACTCACTTAGTTCCACCAGTTCTTAGAGTTAAGAATGTTCTCTGCATTCCATTTAGCAGAGAAAAATGGCTCAATTTTGCCAGCATTGCTTTCTGATTTTCACCACACTGCTGTGATATTTGCTTCCAGCACCTGAAAGCAGTATAAAAATGCATTTTAAATCATTGAATAGCATTTCTATGTTCTGATTTGCGTTATAAACTTTAAAAAAAGATTTAAAGCCATGAATCTCAGCTCCTTGGCAGCATTCTTATTTTTTAAATGCTGAAAAAAAATGAAGAGCACCCATCAAAGAAATATAATGCCATTAACTCATTGTACTGATACGTGATGAATTATTTATAATCTAATTATTATAATTAGAGTTAACATACCAAACCCATTCAGGCTCAGGTTTCACAGCAATGTTTGGATTGATTTCTTGAAGTTCATAATAATTGGCATCTATTTGCACAGGTGGAAATTGGTGCCTCCTCGGTTATCTTCCCATATCCACCCAGTCCCTTACCCTTAGAGTCTCTGCCAAGCTTTCAGCTGTGACGAGAATAGAGCAAAACATACTATTCAGTATTAACCACCCTATTTTCAGTCACTTCTTCAAATTAAACAAAAGTTAAATTATTCTGTACTGTAACCACAGAAAGATTTTCTAAAGATTCATTAAATATTTTTAAAAGCTTGCTGTCGTGATTAGTAGATCCCTATCATAAACAGCTATTCATCTCCATGTAAGTAGAAGAACAATCTTGGGGTATAAATGAAGCACAAACTTTGAAAAAAAATCTTCTGTCCAGTAGCTGTGTATATGAGTGAGTGAGCCCCAAGTGAAACACCCAGCAATAATCACTGCATAAACATCAGTCCCTAGTGAGCTGTATATTAATGTCTGCCTGGAAATTTAACGGCACCTCTAGGCATAAACAAAGGTTTATTAAAATAAGAAGTAAAATATTCCTGAACACTGGCTTGCTTTTTGAAGTTTCCTATTCTGCTTTTGGAAATTAAGAAAGCCTATATTGTGATGCTAAAATACACTGATTGAATCAACACCTGGCATCATTTTATTTAGGTTCTATTTAACATAGCCCAAAGCAAATAATCTACTTATATTTGTATTCCAAGCTTTTCATTTTTAGGAGAAAAACTGTAGTGGTTATGAATAGACTCCATTTCATCAGGTTCTTTTTCTCCATCTACCACCCACTTTTATATCTACCCTTATACCCACTGTCTTCCTACATAGCTCCACACATGCTTCAGGAGGACAGAATCCATGGAAAGATTGGATTTTCATAAAAAATAATCAATGGAAGCAAGGTAATGTTATAGAGACTTTCATGAATCCATCTTGAACAAGCAGCTTTGAAGTTCTTGTGGTCTCCCTGTAACAACTGTATCCGACATGGCATCTGGTGGATAACAGATGAGAATCATCGTTTTTTCAAAGAAAATAATCTGGAGCTGCTGTCCATACCATTGGACATTTCTTTATAACATTTCAGCAGGTAGAATACAATGAGGTCTTGAGAAATCTTGACTTGAAAAACTGTGGTATGGTATATCACTACACTCATAGTTTAGGGTCTTCACCTTGAAAAAAAGCAAAACTATACCTAATGTATTACCTGTTCCATCCCCTCTTAGAAATGACAACACAGCTATTTTTGAAGGAACTAGAGCTCATTATTCTTTTTTTTTTTTTTTTTTTTAATTTATTTATTATTATTATACTTTAAGTTGTAGGGTACATGTGCATAACGTGCAGGTTTGTTACATATGTATACTTGTGCCATGTTGCTGTGCTGCACCCATCAACTTGTCATTTACATCAGGTATAACTCCCAATGCAATCCCTCCCCCCTCCCCCCTCCCCATGATAGGCCCCGGTGTGTGATGTTCCCCTTCCTGAGTCCGAGTGATCTCATTGTTCAGTTCCCACCTATGAGTGAGAACATGCGGTGTTTGGTTTTCTGTTCTTGTGATAGTTTGCTAAGAATGATGGATTCCAGCTGCATCCAAGTCCCTACAAAGGACTCAAACTCATCCTTTTTTATGGCTGCATAGTATTCCATGGTGTATATGTGCCACATTTTCTTAATCCAATCTGTCACTGATGGACATTTGGGTTGATTCCAAGTCTTTGCTATTGTGAATAGTGCTGCAATAAACATACGTGTGCATGTGTCTTTATAGCAGCATAATTTATAATCCTTTGGGTATATACCCAGTAATGGGATGGCTGGGTCATATGGTACATCTAGTTCTAGATCCTTGAGGAATCGCCATACTGTTTTCCATAATGGTTGAACTAGTTTACAATCCCACCAACAGTGTAAAAGTGTTCCTATTTCTCCACATCCTCTCCAGCACCTGTTGTTTCCTGACTTTTTAATGATTGCCATTCTAACTGGTGTGAGATGGTATCTCATTGTGGTTTTGATTTGCATTTCTCTGACGGCCAGTGATGATGAGCATTTTTTCATGTGTCTGTTGGCTGTATGAATGTCTTCTTTTGAGAAATGTCTGTTCATGTCCTTTGCCCACTTTTTGATGGGGTTGTTTGTTTTTTTCTTGTAAATTTGTTTGAGTTCTTTGTAGGTTCTGGATATTAGCCCTTTGTCAGATGAGTAGATTGCAAAAATTTTCTCCCATTCTGTAGGTTGCCTGTTCACTCTGATGGTAGTGTCTTTTGCTGTGCAGAAGCTCTTTAGTTTAATGAGATCCCATTTGTCAATTTTGGCTTTTGCTGCCGTTGCTTTTTGTGTTTTAGACATGAAATCTTTGCCCATGCCTATGTCCTGAATGGTACTACCTAGGTTTTCCTCTAGGATTTTTATGGTATTAGGTCTAACATTTAAGTCTCTAATCCATCTTGAATTAATTTTCATATAAGGAGTAAGGAAAGGATCCAGTTTCAGCTTTCTACTTATGGCTAGCCAATTTTCCCAGCACCATTTATTAAATAGGGAATCCTTTCCCCATTTCTTGTTTCTCTCAGGTTTGTCAAAGATCAAATGGCTGTAGATGTGTGGTATTATTTCTGAGGACTCTGTTCTGTTCCATTGGTCTATATCTCTGTTTTGGTACCAGTACCATGCTGTTTTGGTTACTGTAGCCTTGTAGTATAGTTTGAAGTCAGGTAGCGTGATGCCTCCAGCTTTGTTCTTTTGACTTAGGATTGTCTTGGAGATGCGGTCTCTTTTTTGGTTCCATATGAACTTTAAAGCAGTTTTTTCCAATTCTGTGAAGAAATTCATTGGTAACTTGATGGGGATGGCATTGAATCTATAAATTACCTTGGGCAGTATGGCCATTTTCACAATATTGATTCTTCCTATCCATGGAGCTCATTATTCTTAACTTCCTCCTAAGTATCTCTCTCTCTGTCTCTCTGTCTCTCTCTCTACCCATCTATTTAGTCAAAAGTTAAATCTATTTAATAAAGCAAGTAATTTGTGAATAAATATTTGTAACTAAGATCTTTTTGTGTGGGTTTTGCCTTAAATTATGAAAGGACTATTTGGCAGTAGTACTTTATCTGGTATATAATGCTCATTATATAACTGGTTGACTTTTCAGTAGCTGAAAGGGTAATTGGATGATGCAACTTGATATACTTTTTTTATAGTAGAAGTTTGTAGTGACTCGTATAACAAGTTTATTTTCCCTGCAGACATATTTACAGGTAACAATTTCAGCAAATCACTTTGAGATGCTTTCATGAAATAGTTGTAGCAGTTGTGACCAATTTAGGTACAGTTTTCTGACATAAGAGAATATATTTAAGGACCTCTGAGGAAGTCTTCCTTTGCTCCTATGAGTTACTTTTTTTTTTTTTTTAAACTTTTTTTGAGATGGAGTCTCGCTCTGTCACCCAGGCTGGAGTGCAGTGGTGTGATCTCGGCTCACTGCAGCCTCTGTCTCCCGGGTTCAAGCAATTCTCCTGCCTCAGCCTCCTAAGTAGCTGGGACTACAGGCATGCACCACCCACCATGCCCAGCTAATTTTTGTATTTTTAGTAAAGATGGGTTTCACCATGTTGGCCAGGCTGGTCTCAAACTCCTGACCTCAGGTGATCCACCCGCCTCGGCCTCCCAAAGTGCTGGGATTACAGGCATGAGCCACTGCCTCTGGCCGGTAAGTTACTGTTCTAATCTAAAACCTACTTGATATAATGTCTCCAAAAGCAAACACTATTTTCCTACATTTAAAAAAGGGTATTTTCCCAATCTTCACGCAGATAACCTAGTTTAAAGTTATATGATGGGCACAGGCTACTATGATGAGGAATAGTTGAGTGATTCATTTCTCTTCCAAAAGTGTATATTTATTCTTTATATCTCTCAGCAATGCAGAACGTGGGCAAACAAGGTCACTTTATGAGCTCTGTCCACTGGTTTTAGCAAAAATAATTGCTTTACCAATAAAAAGAGTGACATGAAGTTAAGAAATAAAGGATAGACTGCTCTCAAAAACAAGAAAATTGCCCTAACGTGAGAATAAAGTTTAATTAGGGAAGCTCTGCAGTGCCCCATCTCATAAAACTCATTTTATTAAATTTATGTCCCATATTTTTGCCACACTATATTGCTTTCTGCACTTAAAATCTGGCCATGAGGATATGAAATTATTTTCCCACTCAGTCACTGGCTTCAGGGGACACAGTTCTGATTTCACCAGGGTCTTTGGTCCTCTTGCCCTTCTCTACCTTATTCAAAAGTTTCAGCAAATTTGACCTCTGAGAAGATACAATTTCCTTTTAGCCTGATAGTTTGACTTTTCTGTTTGCATATTAGAACTCTGCTCAGATGTAGAAAGTCTTACAGCTGAGCTCAGGGGCCAGAGCCAATATCAACTGAGTTTTGTTTTTGATATATTAATATTTCACAAATGGGCCAATTTCCTTATTCAGAACTTAGCAAATAAATCCTATTTTTCAGGGTCCATTTTGGAGTGACTTGCTTATAAAATTCTCTCTATGACCCAGTCTGAGTATTATCTGGTTAATTCTGTAAAATGTCTTTGTCTCCAACATTAAATCATGCCATTGAGGGAAAATATCCACATATTATGGAAGTCTTCATTATCTTGGAGGGCTTCCAAGGCTGGTAACATCTAAACATGTGCTCAATTCCCCTCCCTTTCATATATAGTGACCCAGTCTGACCAGAAAATTCTATTGTTGAATTTGATCTTTAGAAGAAGTGGTATTTTCATTTATGTTTAAATTATGTTTCAAAAGTACGTTCATTAACTAGCTGCTTAGAACTCATCTTCCAATGAAAACTGTTGAAAATCAGAGGCTGAATGCAAACACAGCTGTTTGGGGTCAGGCAAGTATTATTAAACAGGGTAGAGTATACATGGTTTCTTAAAATTTCAGTGAAACAGAGATTACTGGGCAAGAAGAGCTCTGACCTTTATTCCCTATTAAATGCAATCCTCAAGAGTAAGTAGATATGAAAATAAGCAGGTAGGAGGGTAAGCAGATAGGACTCACACTGCCTCTTTCTTTGGCCTGATGATGAGAGTCTTCCCTTGTCGGAATGGTCCAGGGCCTTTAGAGTGGCGGTCCCCAAACTTTTTGGCACCAAGAACTGGTTTCATGGAAGACAATGTTTCCATGGGCGGGGAGATGGGATAGTTTGGGGGTGAAACTGTTCCATTCAGATCGTCAAGCGCTAGATTCTCACAGGAAGTACGCAACCTAAATCCCTCACATGTGCAGTTCACAACAGAGTTCATGCTCCGATGAGAATCTAACGCCGCCACTGATCTGACAGGAGGCGGAGCTCGTGTGGCAATGTGCCTTCTGCTGTTGGCCCAGTTCCTAACAGGTCATGGATGGGTACTGGTACATGCCCAGGGGTTGGGGGGCCCCTGCCTTACAGGACTCAGCCTTTGAAAGGACCACAGAGAGTGGCTCATGTCTCCTTTGCATAACTGGATAATGATTTGGAGGGGAGAACAAATAAAAAGGTAGGGTCATGGGGTGAGTTCTGATTCACTTTAGTACTTAATTAGGATGGAAATTGTAGCCCTGTGTAAACATCCAACACAGCTTACCTGTTGGGGACCACTGAGGGGCAATTGTTTCTCTATTCTTCTAAGGAAACATAGAAACAAGCACAGTTTTGAAATAAAGGAGCTTTAAGCAGAGGATTTTTAGACATGATTTGTTTTTTCCTTGAGGCTTATCTTTTCAAAAGCTGCACACATATTTTGGTCTGCCTTGTTTAGGAAAAATAAACGCTGATCACAGTTCATTTAATCCCATTTGCTTCGTCACTAGATGGTAGCATTGGGGACCCGAAGCCTTATAAAGGATCTATAAAATACTGTGTACTAAATACTAAGATATAAAACTCACTATGAAAATTAGTAGACAATTTTATATTAGTCATAACACAAAGAAAAGAGTGAAATATTCAAGAAAACACCTCAAATGCTAGAACTTGAAGAAAGTAGGTTTAATTTAATATGGATGAAGCACTAAAGACAAACTTGAGGAAATTGTGAAGCAGGCTACCGTGCATTTGTAGTTTGTCAAATTTAATTTTAAAATTTAAGAAAATGTCCTTCATATAAGAACTGTATAGCACTACCACCATTCTTGGGCTTCCTGGCTGTGATGAGGACAAGGATAGCAAACTTATGACCTGCAGGCTCAAGCTCGCTGGACAGGTGGATTGTTTAACTTTAAAAAATGTGAATAGCTTGGAGTAAGACGATACACTCCGCCACCCCCTGTGGCTTTGCACCCTGCTACTTAACACATGCCTGGCCCACTTGGGCTCTGAAGGTGTTTATTTTCAGCCCCAGATTACATTACTTCCTTTGGGACTCAGAGATGCTAACAGAAGTAATGAAAGAGAGAGAAACAAGGAAGAATAGATGGAACCAGAATGAGAGAGAGAGAGAGAGAGAGAGAGAGAGAGAAGAAAGAGATTCTTTTGGCTAACGATGCAACAGTTGGAAGAATAGAGAAAGAAAAAAGATTTGTTTGGCAAATATTCATTAAATTCCTATTATACACCAAGCACTATTCAAAACACTGGGTGGCGGGGGAAACAATGAACAAAACAGATGAAGTTCTTACTTTCATGGAGCTTACATTCTAGTTGGGGAGAAATATAAAACAACAAATAGCCAGGCGCAGTGGCTCCTGCCTGTAATCCCAGCACTTTGGGAGCCCCAGGTGGGAGGATTGCTTGAGCACCAGAATTCAAGACCAGCCTGGGCAACATGGCAAAACCCCATCTCCACAAAAAACACAAAAATTATCCAGGTGTGGTGGCATGCGTCTGTAGTCCCAGCTACTGGGGGTGCTGAGGTGGGAGAATCGCTTGAGCCAGGGAGGCGGAGGTTGCAGTGAACTGAGATCGTGCCACTACACTTCAGCCTGGGTGACAGAGTGAGACCCTCTCTCAAAAAACAAGCAAGCAAACAAATAAATATTGTTAATGAAGATAAGTTAAATGAAGAAAAAACATTTTAAAATAGAGATATAAGTGACCGGGCAGAAAGGAAGATGTTAATCTGTAAAGTGGTCAGGGAAGGACTTGTTGACAAGGTTACCTTTGAGCAGAGATGTGAAGAATGGCATTCCAGGCAGAGGAAACGTGAAGTGCAAAGATCCTGAAGCTAGACATGATTAGTGAGTTAGAGCACAAAGCAGGCCAGGCTGGGGGAGGAAGGCATGAGAAGGAAGTGGTAAGACATGTGGCAGTGACAAGGCAGTGGAGGGTGCAGCTCTAATAAGAACTTTAGAGTTCCACTCTGAGGAAGGTGAGAAGAGGGCTTTGAGTAGAGCTGTGGTATAATCTTGCAAGAAAATTCCAATTGCTCCATTGAAAACACAGAAGCATACTTATCTGGCAGGGGAGATACCACGTTCACGAAGGTGGTTTTCCGAGGGCCAGGTTTATCCATTGCACTCTGGATGTGCTGACCCCCGTGATTTGCCCGTATGTGGGAAACTTGACTGCGTAATTTGTGTAGTGAGGGATTGCGTTCACGCTTTCCCTTGGTCTTCACAGCCTAAGAACAGGCATCCTCTGTGTAAAGAAATAAAAAATAAAAGAAAACATACAAGCATGGGCAGAAGTCAGTAGAACAGTTAGGAGTCTCTCACAGTAGTTCAGATGAGAAGCAGTGGTGGCTCCAAGAGAGTCACAACGACGAGTGCTGCTGGGAAGTAGTCTGTGTTTTCTTTGAAAGTAGAACAAGTAGGACTTGTTGATGGATCAGATGTGGAGTGTAAGCAAAAAACAAAAGTGCGGTCAAGGTTCACTCTACTTTCATGTGTGTTTAAAAATGTCCACAACAAAAAGCAAGAAAACAGAGAGAGGGAGTCAAGGATGACTCAAGATCTTGGACTCAAGAAACTGAGAGAAAGAAGTTGTCATTTACTGTTATGAGCAAAAACAGGGAAAGGAACATATGTGAGGGGTGGAACCGTGAGTTCAGTTTTGGGCATGTTAAATTTGAGATGCGTGTCAGTCCTCCATATGGCAATACCAAGTAGGAAGTTGATTATATGAGTTTAGAATTCAAAGAAGAGGCCTGGGCTACAGATAGAAATTTGAAATTATCTGCATGTAGGTGGCATTTGAAGTCTGAAGATTAAGTGAGATCACCTGAAGAGTGATAAAGGCGAGATCTGAGGATTGAACATTTTGGCACTCTCAAGTGTAGAGGTCTGGAATATGAAGAGGAACCAGCAAGGATATGGCAGGAGGAATGATCGGAGACCTAGGAAGACAAAAAAAAAAAAAAAAAAAAGAAAGAAAGTCAAGCAAGGAAGGCTTTTTAAGAAAGGGAATGATCAAAAGTGACACAAATGCCTCTGATAATGAAGGAAGATGAGAACTAAGAAAAAACCATTAGCTTGGCAACATGGATATCACTGTTAATCTTTGAGTGCATACAAGCCTCTTGAACTTGCTTCAGGAAATACTAGGAGGAGTACAGACAGAAAATGCGGCCCGCCATTTTGAAGGTTTTTGCTATGATAGGGAGCAGAGAAATCAGGTAGTACCTAGGAGGGCATGTGCAGTCAAGTTAGAGTTTGAGTTTTTTAATTTAATTTTATTTTAGAGAGAGGATCTCACTCTGTTGCCCAGGCTAGAATGCAGTGGCACCATCATGGCTCACTGCAGCCTCCACCTCCCTTCAGCAATCACCGCCCCCCCCGCCCCGCTCAGCCTCCTGAGTAGCTGGGACTGCAGGCACAAGCCGCCATGCCTGGCTAATTTAAAAAAATTTTTTATACAGACAGGGTCTCCCAATGTTGCTCAGGCTGGTCTTGAACTCCTAAAATCAAGCGATTCTCCCACCTTGGCCTCCCAAAGTGCTGGGATTACAGATATGAGCCACTGTGCCTGGCAGGGGTTTATTTTTAAAGACAAAAATGATCCAGTCAGAGAGGAAACTATGATACAGATAAGACCCATAACTTCCAGAAAGATACTCTTAGAAGACAAGATCCATTTTATAGGTGGAATTATCTTTAGATAGGAACAGAGATCATCTATTTAATGTAACAGAAGGGAAGACAAGATGCAGGGCATAGAGGAAAGTGTGTGTATTTGGTGATGGAAGCATGAGGAAGTTCCTTCTAATTATCTCTATTTTCTTAGTAAAATGAAGAGCAAAGTCGTTATAGTGAGAATAAAGAGAATTAGAGTAAGAATAAATGGCAAGACGCTGTAGGTTCGAAAAGAAGGGTATAAAATAGTTGTTTAGGAGAATAAGAGATGAAAGTGTATATTCAAAGGCAGTGAAATTCCCTGGCAACAGTGAAGGCCCACTTGAGGTTGACAATTAGGAACTGAAGTAAATCTGTTAGCATAACTGTTTTTTTTTTTTTCAGCCATTTTCAACAGATCAGAAGCAAGAAGGAGTAGGTGGAAGTTGGGATTTAACTAAGAAAAAGTAAATTTGATGGTGGAAGAGAAGGACAAGGGAATTGGGATTATATAAGGTAATGGTTATCATGTTGAACTGTTGAATCTTAATTGAGGATAGAGGTAAATGCAGACATAAGGAAGTGAGAAATAGATGCTAAGGTCAATAGATACATGTCCATTGTGTGACTTGAAAATGATCAGAATAAGATGGAGACGGGAGGTAGTGGTGGGAGTATTTGACATCTGAAATTGACATTATGAAAGGGGGTGCAGTGATTGATAATAGTAAGGTCTAGAGGGCAACCATAAGAGCAGGTGACTGGAGTGATGTGGAGGACAAGATGATGGCAGGAGAGAACACCAAGAGCCTGAGAGGCTAGATTATTGTAAGGATCTTTTCAATGATATTGAAATCACCAAGAATTAGGAGAAGAATGCTGTTGGAGAGATGACAGTGGGTAGGGCATGAGAATCTTCAAGGAATGATGCAAAGTGACTATGAAGTCTGTAGATGATTGGACATATGGAGAAGTGAGGTGACCCATGGCTGAACTTCAGCGGAAGCAAGGATGTTTAGGGAGAAGGAAAGGATGATAAGCTGAAACTGGCAGTGACTATTCATAGCTGCAGAAAGATCAGGTTTCATTTAGAATAGAGAGACGAAGGTGATGTAGAGACTACTTCAAGGATATAGGAAATTTTGCTAATGACCCACAGTGAACTCCAAGGAACACGCTGAAAGAGTGTATTGTGGGAAAGGGTGTGAGACTGGGTCATATAAAGGAATGGACAGAGCTGTACAAGAATGTGATTTACAACAATGAGTGGTGAATTGGGGCTTCTTTCGGTGACTGAGATGGCCTGAGTGTATATAGTTTTCACTTGCTGAAAAATTTCCAAGATAATTTATTGGGTTTTGATTATAGAATAAATGGGAGAACATGGATTGTGAATATACTAAAGCAGTTTTGGTAGTTTATCACCATGACCAGTAGATGGTATTGTTGGCCCAAGATAGTTTGGTTGCTGTTTGCTGTTCAGCACAGAGTGGAAAAGGGAAGGAAAGGGGGTTACAGATGGACTATGAGAGAAGGCAGTGTGTCTTCCACTTGGTAAAATGTAAAGGATACTGGTAGACTTAGGAGATATCCTTATCTGAACTAGTCACTCTTACACAAAATTAATGTTTGATAGAATGGACAAACAAGCATGAATTCTTAGAAAGGACTGGGACTTTTAACAAATCTTGAGCATAGAGTTATAGAAATATATAAAGTGCAAATAATGGATTTTAAAAGCACATAGATATATCTAAAAGGAAAAAATCAGTATGTCAAAGAGATCTCTGTACTCCCATGGTAGTTGCAGTACTATTCACAATAGCCAAGATATGGAATCAACACTGTGCATCAGTGGATGAATGGATAAAGAAACTGTGGTATATATACACAGTGGAATATTATTCAGCCATAAAAAAGAATGAAATCCTGTCATTTGCAGTAACATGGATGAACTTGGAGGATATTGTGTTAAGTGAAATAAGCCAGGCACAGAAAGACAACTATCTCGTGTTCTCATTCATACATAGGAACTTAAAAAATGTAGATCTCATGGAGGTAGAGAGTAGAACGGCAGTTATCAGAGTTGGGGAAGGGTAAGTGGGAGGATGAGGATGGAGAAACGTTGGTAAATGTGTACAAAAATACAGTTAGATAGAAGAAATATGTTCTAGTGTTCAATAGCACAGTAGGGTGACTAGAGTTAATAATATTTTGTATATTTCAAAATAGCTAGACCAGAAGGTTTGGAATGTTTCCAACAGAAAGAAATGATAAATGTTTGGAGTGATGACTATCAGAATTACCTTGATTTGATCATTACACATTGTACGCATGTATCAAAATATCACATGTATCCCATAAAGTGTACACTTATTGTGTATCATAAAAAGCACACACAGAGAAACAGAAGAAAACTACAAGAACTTGCAACTCACTTGAGACAGTTCAGGATGCTGAGCCAATGAGATTTCTCTTGTTTTGCCTCTGGGACAACCATGTGTGCTAACTCTGGGAGGCAAATGCATGAGGAGTCACTGGCTAAATTCTGATATTGATCTGAAAGCACATACTCTGAAAAAGGCAAATTTAGTTTTTGCTATAAAAACAAGCAAGCACATAAAAACCTACACTCTCTCTTCTCCCGCTTGCTTTGGGAATTCAGAACACAGAGCTTCGAAAGCCAGAGGCACTGTGACTTCCTTTTCCGAAAAAGGAGAGGCTGAAAGAGGCTGATGCTGGGCAGAGGCTATGAGCTTTGCATATTCATATCCCTCAGTTGTTCAGCATTAGAAAATTCAGGTAATGAGCATGTGAACACTCCAGCAGCCTTTGTATGGCTTGGGGGTTTTCTATTCTCATGTTCTCTGTATAGAATTGACTGTGTCAGATCGGGAGGTCCCTACCCCCATCCCCAGATTGAATCAGCACTTGAACACTGAAGTTTTTAACATCACCCACAAGATTTTTAAGGGCTTGTCAAAAGAATCTTCATAGTCTCTAGCCATGAATAAAAATGAATTCAGATATCATCCCTATCTCACATTTTATTTCATGGGATTAATTTAATTCATTGAGTTAAATGATATGGGCTGTTAAGTGGTTGCTGGTAATAAGCAGAATTTTTAAATTTTTTTTAGGAAAACATACCAACTGTATTCTGACATACTAGTTTTACATAAATAGTTGAAACTTTTTCTTTATGTTAGCACAGTTATACCTTGATTAAACAATCCTCTAAGGTAGTGATGTCCAATCTTTTGGCTTCCCTGGGCCACATTGGAAGAAGAATAATTGTCTTGGGCTACATGCAAAATACACTAACACTAATGATAGCTGATGAGCTAGAAAAAAGTGGCAAAAAAATCTCAAAATGTTTTAAGAAAGTTTACGAATTTGTGTTGAACTGCATTCAAAGCTGTCCTGAGTCATGGGTTGGACAAGCTTGATCTAGGGTCAAAAATGAAATCAGACACATTAAGAAAAAAAATCTGCAACTATCACATGAAGCTGATCTGTTTGGTATTTATTTGAAGATTCAAAGTATCATATGATTATCTCTGCCCACATCTCCTATTTGGCTAAATACAGTTGAAAGTTAATACTAGCCCTGGAAAAACTTAATGTTTTTAAAGTTTCTTTTGGACACATAGCCCTGGCTAGATATCTGAGTGCCAGGTTATTATTTTAAAATTTGTAAATGATTCAAAGGCTAGAGTTTATAAGCTTAACCTGAGAAATTTTCCAGTGAGAATTGCTATTTCTTATCTTCATTGAGAATTAAAAAAAAAAAAAAAAGGACCAGAAATCTCTACTTCTTCAGCTATTAGGGTAGACAGTAGGCCTTGAGCTTCTTCTTACTTAAGGGTGATTCATTCTAGAGTAATGAATGACAGAAATCTTCAGCATTCTGTTATAATAAGGCTTTTTCTCTCTGAGCAACTTATTGCTTTCAAAGGCTGCTTTTAGGTGACAGTGGCTCCCACTGCCAACCAAAGGCACCCCTAATTCTTAGCAGCTGTTCCTATAACAGTTTCTGTTTGGAAGCCACTCAGAGCAGTGTTTATCACAGTGTGCAAAATCATCTGTGATACTTACGAAAAATTCCTGGACCTCACCCCAAACCTAATGAATCAGAATCTCTAGGGTGGGTTGAAAATCTGCATTTTACAAGTTCAGAGTTGAATTCTGCTTGCATCTCTTATTGTCTGCTAGTGTGTAGCTGTGCTCCTAAAAGAGCTTTTAAACAAAACTACTTTAAATGTTCACAGAGTTGCACCAGAGCGGGAGAACAGCATGAAATCCCATTATGTCACAATCCTAGCTATTTGTTTGAGAAATCGTGAACAGGCTCAGCAGAGACTTGTTTTTGATGCCCAAGTGTGTCTTTTACTACTTCCTCAAAAACCCTAACCACAACCCTCTTTACCCCTCTTATTCTCGGCATGTTACCTTGCATCGTACCTCATCAAGAAAATAGAGGTGATCATCAGTAGTGCTTCTCTATGATCACTGCCTTTCTGGATTTCCTGAAAATCTTTCCTGGCATCTATTCTTTCAATTGTGTGGGCTTCTAACTCCTTGGAATAATTCATTTCTGCTTGAAATTTCTGTATTATTTTCACGGATACAGGCTGCTTCCAATTCTTTTTATTACAATGATAAAAAACAATTTAGAGACTCAATCTAGACTTGATGTCCAAAAATGTCTTTTCCAGAATCACATATTTAATTGTTACTTGACACATTAATTGCATACATACATAATAAGCATCTTAGTCTAAACATAGTCAAAATTGATTTTTCGTCCCAAGTCACCTTCTCCTGCAACCTTCACCAGCTCAATTTAAGATATCACCTTTCTCCACTTGCTCAGGCCAATCACTTTGGTGGCATCTTTAACTCTCTTACTTTTCTCATAACCCACATTCAGTCTATCTGCAAAATCTGGCAGCTCTACCTTTAAAATTTATCTAGAAGGAGACCACTTCTCACTATCTGCTCTACTCCTTCTCTGGCCCAAGCCACTCAGCTCTCATTTAGATTAGTGTACTAGCCTTGCTCTCTTCTGCCCGCACCCTCTGCAATCTATTCTCAGCACAATAGCCAGAGTCATCCTGAAAACCTTAAGGCAAGTAATGTCATTTATCTTCTCAAAACCTTCCAGTGGCTTCTTCCTTACTAAGACTAAAAGACAAGTTGCTAACTCTTGCCTTTAAGTTCCTATATTATCTGGCCTCTTTACCCCTCTAACTTTCATCACTTTTCACTCTCTCTCTTGTTCTCTCTGCACCAGTCACACTGGCTTCCTTCCTAGTCCTAGAATATGCAATTTATGCTGACAACTTCTTTGCTTCCTCACTTTGCTATCCTCCCTTTCCTTCAAAAAGTGTCTTCTTTTTGAGGCATTACCTGGCCACCTTACTTGAAATTCCAATTTCTTCAACCCCTGATATCTTATATATGCCTACTTTACTTTTTCTTTTTAGCACTTGAGATTATCGTCCATTCCATATATTTTAATTATTTGCATATTTATTCAGTCTCCCCTTCCAGAAGATCCAGGAACACAGGATATTTGTTTTGTTTAATACTATGCCCCCAGCACCTAGGATAATGTCTGGTGTGTAATAGGTGCTCAATATATATTTGGAGATATTAAGTGGCTCTTTTGGAAATGTTAACAGAGATAATTTCTATTGAAGTTGGTGCTGGTTTCTGGGGAAAATTTCATGAAAGCAAGAGAGTAAAAGTATTTCCTGCATTTACAGCATTTGGATGATTTACTTCAATTAAGAAATATTTAGTGAGGGCATGGGATGCTGGGATATAGAGTGATGAATAGATAAAATCATGCTTTCATAAAGCTAAATGTTGGGGTGAAACTAGAACTTTGGTTCTAGTGGGAGGAGCTAATGATAAATAAATAAAGATAGTATATAATGCATCACATGAGGGTAAGTGCTGTGGGGAAAAAAAGAAGGATAAAGGGGAAACTAGTCATGGCATAGATGTGCAATTTTAAATTGAGGACCAGGGAAGGCCTCTCAAGGGAGGTGACAGTTGAACAGAGACCTAAGTGAAGTGAGGGAGGGAATCAAGTGGATATTTGCAGGGGGAAATGTTCCAGACAGAGAAACTATGAGTACAAAGGCCCTGAGGCAAGAGTATGCCTGGGGTATGGGGAGCCATGACAGGGCTAGGGAGGCTGGAGCATAGTAAGCCTGGGGTGGAGGTGGAGGGGTCACAGGGAAGGCCAAGGGGTATCTGGGGCTCAGGTCAGTTGAGTTCTTGCAGACCAGGGTAAAGCTTTTGGAAAAAGTGAGCTGGAGAGCCATTGGAGGTTTCGAGCAGAAGAGAGTGATGATCTGGCTTCCATTTTAGAAAGATCACTCAGGCTTCTAGGTGGACAATAGGCTGGGAAAGCCAAGTTAGTTAGGAAGCCAATGGCTGCCATCTTTGATGGAGCTGATGGTATCCAAGGAAGTGGTACAAAGCAATAAGGTTTTGCAAATATTTTGAAGGTGGAGACAATGGAATTTAAGATTAGATGTGGAATGTGATGGAAAGCACTTAAGACACTCCAACATTTGGGGCCTGACTAGCTAGTAGACTGGAGTTACCACTTTGTAAGAAAGGGCAGATTTTGGTGGGAAGGGCATAGCTCAAATAAATAAATTGTAATTTTTTAGATGTTAAGTTTAAAATTCTATTAGATATCCAAGTGAAGAGTTTCAGTATCCAGTTGGGTATATAAATCTGGAGCCTGGGGGAGAGACAGGGGCTGAAGATACAATTTTGGGGGACCTCAGTAGATAGTATTTAAAGCCATAAGGTTGGATGATATTTTCAGGGAATAAATGGCAAAGATAGCTGAAGAGATTTCAAAGAGCTAGCTAAGGGCCTGAAACTCACCTTCATGGAAGAATTAGCTCAGTGATATTGAGATGATGTGACAATGAACCAAGAGCAAAAATCTTTAAAGACTGATGAAGAGTGATCTGGGAGTCCTTGGTGACTGCAACAGGGATGCATACATGGTGGGTAGAATTCACAAAAGCATGAGATTTGAAGGAGTTGAGAGGTTTAGGGAAGAGGTGAAAGCATGTCCTGGAAGTGGCAAGGAAGGGCATAGAGAATAGCTATGACTTCTGTGCCCAGTTTTAGGAGACAAAAAGAGTCACCACCTGAGGGAACTGTAGGGAAAGTAGTGTCCCCAGGGGAGAGCCAGGTTAGAGTTCCAGCAAGATGAGAATAAGGCTATGGGGGATTTTTGTTGATGACAGATATGAGTTCCAGAGGGAACAGAGAGGGGGACCCTGCTGACAGGAGGAAGAAAGATCAGGCCAGATTATTACAGGATTAACAGAGCCATATGGAGCTGAATGTTGGAGAGAAGAGACCTGATCTGGCCTTCTTGAGGCTACTGAAGTAAACAGGGATGGAGAAAATGAAGGGATTAACTCTGGTAGATTCTTGGGCTGACAAAGGTGAAAAGGCTGTGAGTCACTGCAGAGGGAAGTCAGGGCTCGTGCCTATAGCAGACAGAGCTTTGTGGGCTCACAGTTCAGTCATTGTGATGATGGTTTGAAGCTAATGCACACATGATGGCACCAGGGGCCTGGCCTCTAGTGGCCTTCACATAGTCAATTCATACAATGGGGACCCTGTTAGTAATGGCAGAGGGAAGTTCTTCATGGCCTTCCATCTGCATGGACAAAGTAGTTTCTTCCATCAGAAAGGATAAGGTGACAGATGTTTTCCTTGGTGTTCTCTAATCCATCACTCCTGAGACCACACACATCCCTCTACATAAATGGAAGGGAGGATCAGATTGATTTCTCTTTAGTAAGAAAATCAGTGGTTCACAAAGTACCTGATTGAGGCTAACTTTAAGTTTTAAAAATATACTTAAGATTATTTGCTTTGTTGGCTTGGAATTTGAGCCACAATACTTCTGAGGTGGCTTAGTAAGACTTTTATTAAGAGGGAGATCACTTTTTATGGAAAACATTCACCTGGCTTATTATTATTATTATTATTATTTAGAGATGGGGTCTCACCACAGTGCCCAGGCTGGAGTGCAGTGGTTGTTCAGGCGTGATTATAGCTTACTGTAGCTTCAAACTCCTGTCCTCAAAGGACACCCCTGCCTCAACCTCCTGAGGAGCTGAGATGACAGGCACCTGCCACCATGCCCAGCTTACCTGGTTTTTTAGAATAGAGCCTCTCATAGGGCCCAGCCTTGAAGTGTGTCTCCTAATGCAGGAACCCTGTTGCCGAATGTCCTCCCCGCAGGGCACTGATGCTGATAGAATCATCTCTGGTTTTCTTTCCATTACTTCTGCAAAGAAAATGTTAGTGATGAATTGAGGAATTTAAGGCTGTGAACACTTTATTTTTTTTCCGGGAGACTGACATTTAGGAGGGGAAAAAAAGGAAAGCACTTGAGGGTAAAGGGAGAATGAGTAGTACTTCTCTCCCTCTTTCCAAATCAGAAACGGCTTCAATCTTCTTTTTCCCTCATGAGTCAGAAAAATAAAGTGATACAAAATCCAGTCTATTCTTATGCCTTGAGGCATGACTGCAACTAAACCATTAGGGGATGCAAATGGAATCCTCTCTGACAAAAATTCAGTGTCTAGCACACTGTTTGGGCCACACACAAAACCACCCATTCGTAAATGGGCTTTTCCTCTGAACATTGGTGGGCAGGCTCTGCGTAAGCATGGAGGAAAGTTTGACTTCTAGGCCTATGGAAAGTAAAGTAATACTCTAACATTTTCCTTAAAGTTAACAGATAATGGACTGAGATGGAAATCAGTTTTAGTCACTGAATTTAAAAAATGAGACTTGAGGGCTTTTGAAAAGCAGCACTATTGTTGGGGAGTAGATCATTTGTTTCTAATCTTACTGTTCTGGAGCCTGGGATTCAACTGTGTTCAGGTAGATTTTGCCTGCATGCATGCAAATGATAGATAGGATTGAGACATTCGTTTACTCTAAGCTCCTATGACTGCTTAAAAACTACCATGGCAGTCCATCCAAGAAATGAAAAACAGAATTACCGTATGACCCAACAGTTCCAATCTTGGGTGTATACTCAGGAGAATAGAAATCAGGGTCTAAGAGATATTTGTGAATTTGTACACTCATAATCATAGAAGTATCATTTGCAAGAGCCAAAACGTAGAATCAATACCAGTATCCACTGAGAGTGATTGGATAAATAAAATGTGATACATGCATATAATGAAATATTATTTAGCCAGGAAAAGGAATGAAACTCTGACACATGCTACAACATGGATGAACCTTAATGACATTAGGCTAAGTGAAATAAGCCAGTCACAGAAGGACAAATACTCTGTGATTCCACTTATATGAAGTACCTACAGGGTCAAATTCATCAAGATAGAAAGTAGAATGGTGGCTTGCTGGAGGGGGGTTGGGGGGGAGGGAAATGAGGACTTAGTGTTTAATGGGTATAGAGTTTCAGTTTGGGATGATGAAAAGGGTTGGAGATGGTTAGTAGTGATGGAAGAGCAATGTGAATGTGCTTAACAACACTGAACTGTACAGTTAAAAATGGTTAAGATATTATAGTAAATTTTCTTATGTGTATTTTGCCACAATTTTTTAAAAGCGAATGGATTTACCTATTGTAGGCATTTTATATAAATAAATTCATGCAATATGTGACTGGCTTTTTTTACTTACCATAATGTTTTCAAGATTAGGCCAGGCACGGTGGCTCACACCTGTAATCCCAGCACTGTAGGAGGCCAAGGCAGGTGGATCCCTAGAAGTCAGAAGTTCGAGACCAGCCTGGCCAACATGGTGAAAGCCTGTCTCTACAAAAACAGAGAAGTTAGCTGGGCATGGTAGGGCGTGCCTGTAGTCCCAGCTACTTGGGAGGCTGAGGAAGGAGAATCACTTGAACCCA
This sequence comes from Macaca fascicularis, assembly GCF_037993035.2. NCBI lineage: Eukaryota > Metazoa > Chordata > Mammalia > Primates > Cercopithecidae > Macaca > Macaca fascicularis. The sequence goes on from NC_088379.1 coordinate 151,430,907, forward strand.
GGAGGCGGAGGCTGCAGTGAGCCGAGATCACACCACTGCACTCCAGCCTGGTGACAGAGACTCTGTCTCAAAAAAAAAAAAAGTTATTCATGTTGTGGTATGTGTTAGAATTTCCTTCCTTTTTAAGGCTAAATAATTTTCCATTATACAGATATATTACATTTTTCCAGGAGCTAGAGAAAGGAGTGAATGGAGACTGTTAATGAGTAAGTTTTCTTTCTTTCTTTTCTCTTTTTAAAAATTGAGATAGAGTCTCGCTCTGTCATCCAGGCTGGAGTGCAATGAACACAGCTCACTGCAGCCTCAACCTCCTGGATTAAGCAATTCTCCCACCTCAGCCTCTTGAGTAGATGGCACCACAGGCATGCACCAACACGCCTGGCTAATTTTTTAACTTTTTGTAGAAACAGGGTTCTACTACATTGCCTAGGCTGGTCTTGAACTCCCGAGCTCAAGTGACCCTCCCACCTTGGCCTCCCAAAGTCCTAGGATTATAGGCGTGAGCCACTGCACCCCTCCCGGGTTTTCTTTATGGAGTGATGAAAATGTTCTTAAATTAGATTGTTGTGACAGTTTTATAATTCTGAATATACAAAAACCCACTGAATTGTACACTTTACAAGTGCACATTTTATGGTGTATGAATTATCTCAATAAAACTGTTATTTACAAACTGGAAAAAAACCCACCAACTAATGACATCTTAGATTAATTAACAAAAGTACAGTGTCCATAACAAATGTAGTGAAAAGGCACCCATCTAGAGCCAGAAGGCCTGCATTCTAGTATTGACTCTGGCACCTAATAATGTGACTTTGGTCAAGTATGAATTTCTGTAAACCTCATATTTATAATCAGTAGACGGCATGGAGAGATTCAGCTCTTTTAGCTCTTTGTCTCACACATCTTGTGCTTTGCCATATCACCAGCTGCCTCTAAATAGGTAAGCAACAGCTGCAGGTGAATCTGGAACAGATGTCAAGCTCGAATTTCATTCCAGCAATTACTATCTTCACAAAGTCTTTTTCTGTTAAGAAGCTTTTTAACCTACCCTCCTTTACATTGATACAATGAAAGTTAAGCAGGCCTCAATTGTGCTGCAGTCAATTACTAAAGGGACATAAATGTCCCAGCCTACACTAGAAGGGAAGGACAGGATTTCTGTATATGTGTGTCTAAGAAAAATGCAAAATTGCTTGCAAAATATTGCTGTTTTGCACATATTGACTTTTGCAGAAATTGTCTCCTTTGCCTCATCCCAATCATCTATGTTTTGAAATATTTAACTAAAGGGTTCCTGTATTAGTCTGTTCTCATGCTGCTGCTAAAGACATATCTGAGACTGAGTAATATGTAAAAGAAAGAGGTTTAATTGACAGTTCCACATGGCTGGAGAGGCCTCACAATCATGGTGGAATGTAAATGAGGAGCAAAGTCACACGTTACATGGTGGCAGGCAAGGAGAGCATATGCAGGGGAACTCCCCTTTATTAAAACCATCAGATCTTGTGAGACTTATTCACTAATGAGAGCAGCAAGAGAAAGACCTGTCCCCATGATTCAATTGTCTCCCACCAGGTCCCTTCCATGACATGTGGGAATTATGGGAGCTATGATTTGAGATTTGGGTGGAGACACAGCCAAACCATATCATTCCACTCCAGCCCCTCCCAAATGTCATGTCCTCACATTTCAAAACCAATCATGCCTTCCCAACTGTCCCTCAAAGTCTTAACTCATTTCAGCATTGACCGAAAGTCCACAGTCCAAAGTCTCATCTGAGACAAGGCAAGTCCCTTCTGCCCATAAGCCTATAAAATCAAAAGCAAGTTGGCTATCTCCTAGATACAATGGGGGTACAGGCATTAGGTAAATACACCCATTCCAAATGGGGGAAATTGGCCAAAACAAAGGGGCAACAGGACCCACGCAAGTCTGAAATCCAGGAGGAGAGTCAAATCTTAAAGCTCTAAAATCATCTTCTTTGACTACATGTCTCACATTGAGGTCATGCTGATGCAAGGTGTGGGTTCCTGTGGTCTTGGGTAGCTCCACCCCTGTGGCTTTGCAAGGTACCCCTCCTGGCTGCTTTCACAGGCTGTCATTGAGTGTCTGTGGCTTTTCCAGGTGCATGGTGTGAGCTGTTGGTGGATCTACCATTCTGGGGTCTGGAGGATGGTGGCCTTTTTCTCACAGCTCCCCTAGGCAGTGCCCCAGTGGGGACTCTGTGTGGGGACTTCAACCCCACATTTCCCTTCCACACTGCTCTAGCAGAGGTTCTCCATAAGGGCCCCACTACTGCAGCAAACTCCTGCCTGGGCATTTCCATACATTTTCTGAAATCTAGGCAGAGGTTCCCCAAACTCAATTCTTGGCTTCTGTGTACTTGCAGGCTCAGTACCACATGGAAGCAGCCAAGGCTTGGAGCTTGCACCCTCTGAAGCAATGGCCTAAGCTCTGTGTTGGCTCCTTTTAGCCATGCCTGGGATGCAGAGACAGCATAAAGCAGCAAGGCCTTGGGCCCAGTCCAGGAAACCATTTTCTCCTCCTAGGCCTGCAGGCTTCTGATGGAAGGGACTGTTGTGAAGACCTCTGACATGCCCTGGAGACATTTTCCACATTGTCTTTGTGATTAACATTTGGCTCCTCATTACTTATGCAAACCTCTGCAGTGACTTAAATTTCTGCTCAGAAAATGGGTTTTTCTTTTCTATCACATTGTCAGACAGCAAATTTTCTGAACTTTTATGCTCTGCTTCCCTTTTAAACATAAGTTCCAATTTTAAACCATATCTTTGTGAATACATAAAACTGAATGCTTTTAACAGCACCCAAATCACATCTTGAATGCTTTGCTGCTTAGAAATTTCTTCCACAAGATACCCTTATTCGTCTCTCTCAAGTTCAAAGTTCCATAGATCTCTAGGGCACAGGCAAAATGCTGCCAGTCACTTTGCTAAAGCAAAACAATAATTGCCTTTGCTCCAGTTCCCAACAAGTTCCTCATCTCATCTGAGACCACCTCAGCCAGGACCTTATTGTCCATATCACTGTCAGCATTTTGGTCAAAGCCATTCGACAAGTCTCTAGGAAGCTCCAAGCTTTCCCATGTCTTCCTGTCTTCTTCTGAGCCTTCGGAGTCTCTAGGAAGTTCTAAACTTTCCCACCTTTTCCTCTCTTCTTCTGAGCCCTCCAAACTGTTCCAACCTTTGTCTGTTACCCAGTTCCAAAGTTGCTTGTATCTTTATAGCAGCATTTCCCTGCCTGGTACCATTTTACCATATTAGTCTGTTCTCATACTGCTAATAAAGACATACCCAAGGCTGGGTAATTTATAAAGGAAAGAGGTTTAATTGATTCAGTTCCACATGGTTGTGGAGGCCTCACACACCTGGCTGAAGGCAAATGAGGAGCAAAGTTACATCTTACATGCGGCAGGCAAGAGAGAGCATGAACAGGAGAACTGCCCTTTATAAAATAATCAGATCTCATGAGACTCATTTACTATCAGGAGAACAGCAAAGGAAAGCTCCACGCCCATGATTCTATTACCTCCCACTGGGGTCCCTCCCATGACATGTGGGATTTACAGGAGCTACAGTTTGAGATCTGGTGTGGAGACACAGCCAAACCATATCAGTTCCCTATCTGTTCCCCTTGATTTTGGAGTTTTTGCAGTTTATTTCTGATGTCACACCAGGTTTAGAGGAATGGTGTGTGACCTTTCTTTCTGGCCATCTCTTTCTCATCATCCTCTTGATCGCTATAGACCCAAGGAGACTTAGGCTTTAAGTTACCGTCATTTCCTTTGCCCCACCTTGAAGCCGCTCTTCAAAGACAGAAAAGTGCCACTGTCAATTCTCTAATTTCCTCACCAACATTTTCCATATTATTGAGAGCTATTTTTAGAAAAAATGGATCAGTGAAAGAATAAGTGATTGTCTACTCTCTGAATTCTTTAGGGGTAGTGTAAGTGCATTTCTAGTTTGTTCCACTCAGGAGAAACTCAGAGAATGTGTGCAGATGATAGGCCTGCATGAAGCATCTCGATTGAAGAGACGACTTCATACACGCAGTCACAAGGTGAGATCAAGCTACTCACCCATGCCAAAGAGCCAGAGATTCGCTAACTAATTAAACTGTCAATTGAAGATGACGGATATTATACTTATATTTGAAAACACTGAATTGTTAAGAAATGTAGAGCTCCCAGGACAGTAGAAGGTAGTTGAGTAAAGGAATAGTTGATGTTCAGTGAGAAGGTTCATCTTTCAGGTTTGAGGAATTTACTGATAGCAAAAAAGGAACACTCTGGAGAGGAAAGATTGGAAGTTTTAGGCCTTTTAATGTGAGAAACTTTAAGTGTGTTGAGTTGCTGACACCTCAGACTTTCTGGAGCCAGAACCTCAAAATAGTTAGTTCTTTATGAAAACTCCTTAAAATACAATTTTGAAAAATCCTGTCCATTTAGGTGTATTTGTAGAGGTGAATAATATTTCAATGCATGTATAAAAGCCAAATGCTTGGCCTATGACCTCACTGGAGGTGGATGTTCTCATGTATCATCCAACGAAAAATATATTGCTTAAAAAAGGCATCTTTCATTTTAAGGCTCTCTGGAAAAGTTTAAAATAGAGAAATATTATTTTCCTTAGAAGGGCTAATAAATAATTCACTCCAGCTATAAATCTCAATAAAAAAACCCTTTCTTCTTTTTCAGTGAGTCTCAGTCCTCTGTCTGTAATGGAATATAGTTGTTCTTTGGCTATCCTGTATCTAATTACAATGCATTCTGGAAGTGGCCTCTTATTTTTTTCCTTTCTCCTTCTTAATCATTGTGGTTCTGGTGGATTTTTTTTTCCCACTCTTGACTTTAAGGGTAGACATGTGACCTAAGTCTGGCCAATCAAAACACCTCTAGGGATGGAGATTGGTTAAGGATGGGCACATGACCCTGTGAGGCAAATTGGAGACAACAAGGTTAACTTCAGGACACTGGCATCAGCAAGCACATTTTAAAAAATTGGCATTAAAGGTAAGTAGGGCTTAATATTGCTTTGAAATCCTGGGAGTAAATGTGGGACATATGCCTCAGAGTTATCCCACCCTAGGGGCAACAAAAGTGGGTATTTACACCCTGACTCCCATATTCATTGGGTATAAATACCCAGTTTCCTTGCTCCTAGGGTGGGATAATCTGAGGCATGAGGGTTACTGGTCGTAGTCGTGGTGGTGAAGTCATTAATTCCCCTACATTTTGGGCTCAGGTGGTCAGAGAAAGCCCTCAGGCAAAGAAATGCATTTGAAAGTTGGTCTTGCATGTACCAAAATAGTAAGGGCAAAGGGGATATGGGTGGGGCATTGACAGCATCTGCTATAGTAAATAATGACCTTCAGACAATATATCTTTTTCCATTTTATAGTAAACACTTAGTAAATGTTAGTTATTATAGTATTTATTCATTCTACAAACATCTGTTGTACCACGTGCTAGGATACATTCACTGGGCTAAATGCTGGGAGTAAAACAATAAACAAGACAGAGACAATCCCATCCTTCAAGAAACTGGCAATGTATAGCAGATACAAGCAAGTAGGCAAGAAATTATGTGTTAAGGATAGGGAAATAATGGGGTGCAGGGAGAACACACATGAAAGGATCCGAACCCAGAACACATTTTTAAAGCACCATCTCAGGTGCCAGTAGCTTCCACTGCAATAGCAGGGAAAAAAAGAGAGACAAAAATAAATGGATGACAGAGGTGGAAGTGAAGCTGAGATTTTATTGTACATCCTTTTGTATTGCTGAATTTCATGCTATGTGTATATTTTACTAAACAAAAAATAATTTTTAAAAAAGAAAAATTATTCTGTCTGATAAGTACCAACATGAATAAAATTACCAACTGTCATAGTAACCTAAGCAACTGTCTGTGACGGGTGGCTAAGGAGATTTGGGAACACAAGTCCAATTTAGGTGATGTGAGTATAAGTCACAAAGAGGCATGGCTGGAATTCAATAGCATCTGGAAAGTTTAAGGCTGACATAATGCATCCTGGCTGGTCTGAGGAAAAGGTGGCAGTACCATCAAGGGTGTGGCAGCAGGAAGTGCAGAGCAGAGGGTCAGAGATTAAGTGTCTGTCATTATGTTTCTAGGACAGTTGGGGAAAGGGCTACAGAAACCAGCCATCACAGGCACTGGGTCCTCCTGGTGGGGATTTGGAGGACAATAGACAATTGTTAAATTCAATTAATTCTTTCTGAAATGAAAACATCAGTCTATCACAAGTCAATAACACTGACCATCCCTGGCTTTGCACTCACTATATAACCCTTTGATATGATCTGGTTTTCCATGTGGATAATCCTACAGAGGCAGTGTGATTCCTCCTGGTGAACTTTTTGACCCCTTTGATAGTTACACATTTCTTAAATGAACACATTGGCTCCTCTCTACTTGGTTAGTACGACTTGGGGACCCTATACCTGATTATTTCCTAGGAGTAAGCTGACAAAAATAATATTTCTGAGCCTGCAGAGGCAAGCACAGGACTTGAAGTACACTGGCCCCACCAAGGTAGGTACCCTATAGGACCCTAAGTCACATTTCTTTTGTATTTCACTGTAACCACAAGTACTTAACCAGAATTTTGAAGGTCTGCATTGTTGCAATGAAGTATAGCATTCAACTCAGGGCCATCCCATTGCTCAAATCAAAAGTTCCTGTTCATATTGGCAAAATCCATGTACTCATCTCAGAATTTAACAAATGTTAACATTTTACTATATCTGCATCAGATATATATTTGTAGGAAAAAAAGTGTGCTATAGTGATCTTTTTTTGTTTGTACTGACCTTTGTACATTTCCATGATTTCATGCTCCTTCCACCCTCCTTCCCTTCCAAAAATTACATCATCTGAAGTTAATATGTATTGTTTTTATCCATGTCTTTACATTTATAATATTATATGGTTTTGTAAATGTTTAAGCTTTAGATTAATGATATTTTATCTCCATTATTCTACGACTTCTCGGTTATTTACTCAATATTGTTTCGTAGACTTACTTGTGTAGCTATACATGGTCGAGCTTACATTTAAAATTTTAATATGCATACTCTGCTATAAGGTTTTCCAGTTATTTCAAGCCATTCACTGTCTCTGTATTCCTCCACAATAAGACAAAGGCCTTAGCCTGCTTTGACCTCACACTGAAAGTTCTTCTGCTATCTTTCTCGTTATTGTTGTCTAGAATTTAATTCCAAATTATTTTAATACACAGTTTTTATGATTAATTTCACCAATTTATGTGTTCATTGTTGTATATCTTTCTGGATCTTTTTTCTTCATAGTTGTTGAATTACCTCCTTTCATAATTGTTTCAAATAAGCCTGAAGTTTCAGTGTCCTCTTGACTGGAAATCCACACCACATTTTTCATAAAATCGGATTTTATTATAAATGCAGTGTCAAAACTTGCTCTTTTTGCTTAATGATAAATATAGATCCATATATTTATTTCTAACACCCACCCAGTTTCATGATTTAATTCACTGATTCTCTATTGATGAATATTTAAATTGTTTCCAAATATTTTCTGAGAAAAATAATGTTACAGTGAATAGCCTTGAAAACATAGGTCTTTGTCCATTCGACTGGTTCCTGTCTGGTTAAGTTTCTGGTCGTGGCATTTCAGAGTCAAACCCACATACATTTCAAATTTTGATACACATTGCTAAGCTGTCCTCAGAGAGATTGCTATACCTGCACAAACTTTTGTGTTTTCCTGCTTTCCCAACTTCATCCATTATGGTTTATCAATCATTTAAAAATTTTGGGCCCGGCACGGTGTCTCATGCCTGTAACCCCAGCACTTTGGGAGGCCGAGGCGGGCGGATCACAAGGTCAGGAGATCGAGACCATTCTGGCTAACACGGTGAAACCCTGTCTCTACTAAAAAAAAAAAAAAAAATTAGCCAGGCGTGGTGGCAGGCGCCTGTAGTCCCAGCTGCTGGGGAGGCTGAGGCAGGAGAATGGCGTGAACCCGGAAGGCTGAGCTTGCAGTGAGCCGAGATAGCGCCACTGCACTCCAGCCTGGGTGACAGAGCAAGACTCCATCTCAAAAAAAAAAAAAAAAAAAAGAAAAAAAAAATTTTGACCAACTTTTCTTTGATTATTAGTGAGGTTGAGAGGCCACACAGGCCTCCTCTCTGTTCACAGAACACACTTGGATCTGTTTCACTTTGGGTTCTTTGTAAACGCTCTCCATTCTGCCAAGAATATGTCCACTTTCTACTGGACTTTCCTCTTAAACATCCCTCAGAGAAACCTTGCCTGGTCCCCCAACTAACTAGTTTAAGTCTTCCTGTTCCCACTTCTCAGAGCACCCACCACTTCTTAACATGCAACCTAGTTGTAGGCATAATAATCTGTGTGATCATTTTTCTCATGCCTGCTTCTTTTGCATGACAGTGAGGCCCATGTGGGCAGGAACCTTGCCTCTCTCATTCAAAAAGATATTAACACTGGAATAGGTGCTCCATCAATCCCATTTGGAGAATGAATGAATAAAGTGTGATGCAGCCATTTGGCTGGTCACAGAATATTTTTACATGTTAAGAAAGTATTCAAACAGCTCCAGTTTTTATTACTAAACCTTTGCACATCTAGCCTGCTTCTGAAACAGCAACCACAATAAATAAACAACAGGCTCTTTCAATTCCCAGTGCTGACATAATTTTCTCTTTTCCCCAACATGCTGCTGACATACAATTCAACAATAAACACTTGTCGAAAACCTAGTATATGTTGGGCATTGAGAACACAGGCTGAACAAGATATCATCGTTGTCCTTAAGAAGCTCTTCACCTAGTGCAGAGAAAAAGCCTTATAAACAAGTTCAGTAAAACATGCTGCTGAAGATTGTGGAGGGAGGGTACAGAGGGGATACAAAGATTCCAATCTGGGGGAAATGGCTTTCACCTGTCTTGGATGACAAATAAGTCTTTTTCCCAGCAGAGAGAATGACAAAAGTAAAGGCATGGAAGTCCATGGATAGGTTGGAACAGACACCACAATGAGAAAGAAAAGACTGAAGAGGTTAAGTAGCAGACCCAACCTTGAAGAGCCAAGTGGGCATGATGACCAGTTTAGACTTTCTTCTCTAGGCAGTGGTGGCCCATATTCCAGCAGAAAGATGATAAGATAAATTAATGATTTTTAAAAGGCACTGGAAATGTTTTGCTTAATGTAAAAGCCTAGCAGATGCCTGTCTTCTTCAAACATTTTCAATGCAATCTTAGAAAAATTTATTTCTGATTTTATCATATTGGTCATGAAGAATTCAATTCAATGCCCTTCATTATGTTTATTGAGCACTTATTATGTCTAAATCATTAGAGAAAGGTTTAGAAAAATTCTAGTTTGAGGACTGTTCAAACTTACAGGGAACTGGGTTCTGGACTCTGAAAGACTGAAAGCTCAGTCAACACTCAGGGTTTAGAAGAGTTTAAGGGGGAATAAACTCTGATGTCTTAAGAAGTATTATTTATGCAGCATTTATGACTTCAGTCGACTTTTTGTGCTCCCCAGGATTTGACCTGGATTAAAATTCCAATTCTGTCATTTAGAAACTGTATAACCTTCATCAAGTTACTTAGCCCCTTTCAGCTTCAGGTTTCTCATCTGTAAAATGAGAACAGTTTACCTACTTCATAGTATTTACTGGGAGCCTAAAAATCATATCTGTAAAGCACTCACTATATATTAGGCACTTTATAAATGCTGACTATAATTATTGTTTTATACAGAAATGCAAATGAGATTTCAAACCAAATTTGAGAACATTGCCTATTTATAAATTGAGGACTATTCATAACCAATACCTCACTACAACTTTTTATCATTGTTAAAAAACATTAATAGACAAAAAACTGTTTAATGTGGGGCAGACAGTAAACAGCTCTTAAATCTTTCAGCCTTTTAACACAAAGGGTAGTCTTTAATGACTAGTAACTTAGAGGTGATAAATTTATACTGTATATAATTATGTAACAGTGTAATATATTCACAGAGAAATTGAATATTTGTTTCCCTGCTCTAAGACAGCAATAAAGAAAAGAGCCTTCATTCTTATAATTATTGCAATTCTGTAATGTACTTTGTTGTTTCAAGTTTGGAAAGATAAGGGTATCTAACATTACTTTGAAATATAACACAAACAAGCAAACACGGTAAGGTGATTTTAGATTGCTGGCTCTCACAGGGACGATTTTCTTCCTACACTGAATCACAGCTGGCTTCTTACCTTTCCCGTGTGTTAGGGTGGCCAGGCACTTAGTCTGCAACCTTAAGTTTCTGCACTTAGTCTGCAACCTTAAGAAAAGCAAAAAATCTATCTTACAGGATTTTGTGAGGATTAAAGGAGAAATCCATTTTAAGTACTACTGCAGTGCCTGACCCATAGAGACCCTCACTAAATATTAGCTATTATTTATTGTAACGTAGATTAAAAGCAGCTACATTGTATAAGCTAGCATTTTGATTCCATCTTATGCTGGGAAGCGATTGCACCTAATTGTCTTACTGCATCCAACCCATCCATCTAAGCCACCATCATTGCATGGCTGGACTAGTGCCAGTACCTCCTGACTGGCTTCCTTATCCACTTTTGTTCTTCCTATCCATTCTTTACACAGAAGCTAAAGTTATCCTGTTGAAAATAAATCAACATAATTTTGGGAGGGGGCAATTGGAATAAAATTATTCTGAGGTGCTTCTACTTTTTGGAAGACAGGTTGTTAATATATTTATCAACTTTTTCAAGTTATTAAATACTCATTGTAAAATTTCAAGGATTACCTCTAAAAGAATAAAAACAAATAATAAAATGAGAAAACAAAGAAACAGAAAAAAATTAAGTCCAATTTTTTAAAAGTCAAAAAATAAACCCAAAGAAAGCCAGTGTCTCTATACTAATATCAGAAAAAGGACTTCATTGTAAAAATCATTATTAAGAATAAGGAATATCATAATATAATGATAAAAGTTTGCTTCTGAATAAATGAAAGGAACATGTAACAATTTTTAAGTCACATGCCTCTAATAATAAATTTTCCCCGACATATATACAGAAAAATGTATGGAACTACAGGAGAAATGGATGAATATACAATTAAAATGGGAGATTTCAACACCTCTCTCCTGATGACTGATGGGCGAATGATGAAAAGTTAGTAAACATAAATAAGATTTGAGGTCAACTATATTTAATAAACACACCCTGAAGTCTGAATTCCAAAATTAGTTTACCCTCTCCAACACAAGATTCCTTCATCATTGGCTGCTCATGAAGTTAAAAGTTACCAGGAGAGGCAAGTGCAATGCCAACATTGGATGACTACAGCAGCTACACACTTCAGGACTTAGAAAGACTATTCTGGGTCTAGAAATACCATTTGACCCAGTGATCCCATTACTGGGTATATACCCAGAGGGTTATAAATCATGCTACTATAAAGACACATGCACACGTATGTTTATTGCGGCACTATTCGCAATAGCAAAGACTTGGAACCAACCCAAATGTCCATCAATGACAGATGGGATTAAGAAAATGTGGCACATATACACCACAGAATACTATGCAACCACAAAAAAAGGATGAGTTCATAACTTTTGCAGGGACATGGATGAAGCTGGAAATCATCATTCTAAGAAAACTATCACAAGGTCAGAAAACCAAACACCGCATGTTCTCACTCATAGGTGGGAATTGAACAATGAGAACACATGGATACAGGGTAGAGAACATCACATACCAGGGTGTGTTGTGGGGTGGGGTGCTGGGGGAGGGATAGCATTGGGAGAAATTCCTAGTGTAAATGACGATTTGATGGGTGCAGCAAACCAACATGGCACATGTATACCTATGTATCAAACCTGCACGTTGTGCACATATACCCTAAAACTTAAAGTATAATTTTTTAAAAAAAGAAAGAAACACTATTCTGGGTCTGCAGTCAGTGCACCCCATTGACTTAGAAATGCCAGGAGACTTTTCCCATTGTAATCATCTAGGAATTATCTTAGGTGATTTATTGGCTTTTCCACTACCTTTTGAAGATGCTTCTGGCATTGTGTGTGTTGCAGTACCTCTTGATTGATAGGTCTTCTCTTTTTACCAGGTATTGCCAGAAATGATGATCAGCAGCCCTTAAAAACAATTTTCATATAGGTCACTTTTTTATTTTGCATTATGCTGACGTAGTTCATGGTAATGTTTCGTTGGAAAGTTACATTTTTAGGATAGTTCTGGTGTTTGGAATGTTTAATGTGTGGGTTTTGTAATTTTCAAGAAAACATGTAAAGAAATTATTTTGAAAAGTTGGTGGTTTATTTTCCCCTTTGGAAGAAAATGTAATAAAACATCTTACATTCTAAAGACATTTGTTACTTTAGAATGTATACTCCTTTATTTTCAATTGCCAGAACCCTTTATATGGAGGGAATGATCAACTGGTGTTAGATATTCTAGACTTTTTGTTCCATACACGTGAACTATATGTCCACATTATTAAAAGTTATTAAATGTTAAAAAGGAAGAATAGAGCAGGGGAAGAGAAGAAGGAACAGTTGACCTGAGTGAGTGAAGAACTTTTTACTTGTTTGTGAATGTCAGTTATCTAAAACCTAGCCAATTGTAAATCCCAATTATTCAAAAATTAATTTTGAATGCCTTTTATACTATTTTTAGATGATCAAGTCAAATTCTAACAAAAACTATAGATATTAATAACTCTGTTAAAAATTTTATACAATGTCCACCACTCAGCCTGTTCTATCAATTATAGAAACATAGATTTAGAAGAGATTGCATGAGCTAATAAAAATCCCCCAGTTTACTGGGTCTGAGAGATTGGTGCATAGTTAGTCCAGAAAAGATTCAAACATGTCTAGTCCTCCCCACCAGGTTGCACAATCATAACTGGCAACAATGTAATGTAGACACCAGTCTTCAGCACAAGAAAAAAGAGGCATGTGGAATTACTCTGCTTCATTACAAATAGCCAGAAGTTGGATACCTTCTAAAAGCATGCTTAAGCATAAGAACGAAAAGAATTCGGTGGCTCACGCCTGTAATCCCAGCACTTTGGGAGGCCGAGGCGGGCGGATCACAAGTTCAGGAGATCGAGACCATGGTGAAACCCCGTCTCTAAAAAAAAATACAAAAAAAATGAGCCGGGCGCGGTGGTGGGCGCCTGTAGTCCCAGCTACTCAGGAGGCTGAGGCAGGAGAATGGCGTGAACCCGGGGGGCGGAGCTTGCAGTGAGCCGAGATCTCGTCACTGCACTCCAGCCCGGGCGACAGAGCGAGACTCCCTCTCAAAAAAAAAAAAAAGAAAAAAAAAAGAAAAAAAAAATTCAATTAACTACTATATCCCGTAAGAGAATATTCCAATTAATCCCACCTGATTACAGATTCAAAAGGACTGTATGCATTCATATAATCCAAACCACTGGTCTCAAGAAAGATTGTTCCAAAGTTTTCTCAGAGACTGTAATAACTTGAATTTGTAACCATTACAAAATAGCCATTCTCAACTCTGGCTACATGTTGGATCACATAGGAAGCTTTTTAAAATGCTAGTGACCTGGGTGTTTGCTTATACAGATTTTTTTTATTTATGTTTCATGTTTCTTACTGTGTGAATGTTCTATTTCACAATAAAAGTCTTTGTAATAAAAAATGAAACATACTGCAGTATATGCAGATCAATTTCTAATTATTTTTCTCACTTAACTTGTCCAAAACTTAACTTTTTATTTTCTCCTTTAAATTTCTTTTTCTCTCAATGTTCTCCCTCTCAATAAATGGGATATTTATACACCCTATTGCTTAGGTCAAAATCTTAGAGTCATCTTTGAGATCTCTCTTCTATTAGAAAATCCTATAGCTTCTAGTTTCTAAATAGGTCTTGAAAGTAACCATTTCTCATCCCCTTCACTGATAATATCCTAATCTGAGCTGTCATCATCTCTTGTCTTGATTAGCAGCTATAGACTTTCAACTAGTCTTCCTACTTCCAGCTCGATCTTCTGTAGGCTTTTCTCAGCCCAACCAGACTGATCTTGTAGAAACAGAACTTAATCACATTCGCTTCCCTGTTCTCAGTCCTCCAGTGGCTCCCTGTCACATTGGGAACAAATCTATTCACTACCATGGATTTCAAGGTTCTACACGTTCTATCACTTGGCAAACTCTCTGAGGTCATGCTCAATATCTCTTCCACCTCCCAGCCCCTTCACTGTATTCTAACCAGACTAATTCCTGGCTCTTCTGCAAGAATCACACTCTCTCCTGCCCCAGGCCTTTGTGTGACTCTTCTACCCTCCAGAAATGCCCTTCCTCCACAAATCTGTAGGGCTGGCTTCCTCACTTTCTGAAGGGTTCACGTGTAACCTTCTCTGATAGTCCTTCCAGAATCACTTATCTTAAATAGTACATCCTGATATTGTTTATCTCTTAACCTTCTTTTACTTTTCTTCACTGCTTTTTAAAAACTGATTTTATGCATCTATTTGGCTGTTTGTTAACTATCTGTCTATCTTACTAGAATGTAAGTTCTGGAGTTTACCTTTTTCGCTATTGATTCCATAGCACCTAAAGTGATATCTGGAAAAGAGTAGGTATTTGACAAATTCTTGTCAGGTAAATGACTTAAAGTTTTTCATCTTACAAGGCATGTATTGTTGAATGACTGGTATGAAGAATATATAACACTTTAAACCTCCGTTTTTCAATTTTCCTCTAGCATGAATGAACTAAAAATGTTTTAAAACATAAATCTGTTATCAATATTTCTAAACATACCTACACTTCAAAAACCTCTATATTATACAAAAACCTCTATATTATGCATCTAAAGTTGAACTTTTTTTTCTTTCTTTTATTTTTCTTTCTTTCTTTTTCCTTTATTTATTTATTTATTTATTTTTCTGAGATGGAGTTTCGCTCTTGTCACCCAGGCTGGAGTGCAATGGTGTCTTCTCGGCACTGCCTCCTGGGTTCAGGCAATTCTCCTGCCTCAGCCTCCCAAGTAGCTGGGATTACAGGTGTGCACCACCATGCCCAGCAAATATTTGCATTTTTAGTTGAGACGCGGTTTCACCATGTTGGTCAGGCTGGTCTCGAACTCCTCATCTCAGGTGATCCACCTGCCTCGGCCTCCCAAAGTGCTTGGATTACAGGCGTGAGCCACTGCACCTGGCCTGAACTTTCTAATTATGTGTTCTACCTCTGAAATAAAAGATTCCAAACAATATTAACTTTTTCTTGGTAAAAGACATGGATGTTTTTACTAATTATTATACCTACAAATATGTCCACCAAATTTTCTTCAGTATGGAAAATACTCCTTACCAGCCAACTGTTAGAGTGAATGAGAAGAGACTAAAATTTTGAATAATGGGAAAAGTCTTCCACACAGTTCCAGGTTTAAGTTTATTTTTCTTCCTACTGATACCCATAGGAGACTATAAAATACGTCTCAAAGGTTAAGGAAGTATATCAGAGGAGGAAAATGTCAGATAGAAAGAGTGTCACCCAACAGAATCTTCCTCTTGTATTCTATACATTTGAGCAATGGAAGTCAGCAATGAGTTCTGAAACAGACAAAACAATAATTAAGCTCGAAACAGAAAGCCTATAATCTAAGGAAAGAACTTAGAGGAGTTGCTGACAAAAGGACTCAAGTTCTCTGCAATTCTGAATAAATACTAATATTTGAAAGTAGCCAGACAAGTGTGGGTCGGAATGTAGCAAAGAATAAATGGTGGGCCAGACACACAACTAGGACAGGGCATCAAGGAGATCCCGACTAGCACCGGTTCAAAAATCACCATACTGTAAAGATGAGGCCTTGGAGGTAGACTACAAATAAACACTGCTCATCATTGCTTATTTCTTGTTTAGATTACCTGAAAACAAAGTGCTTCTCCATAGGACTACATTCGCTTTGCTCATCTGTTGTCTCCATGAAGATATGAGTAAAAACAATTCCTTTAGGAGGTGAACTGCGAGGTCTGTTCTGACATCTGAATTCTTAACAGAAAGAAAGTCGTTCCCTAAGAAAATCCTCTCATCTGTTCTTCTCTGGAACTGATGCATACAGTAAATTGTGGACCTGAGGTATTTAGACTATCTCTTCCATGAATAGAAACAGATTGAGAGTGTGTGTTGAATTTTTCTGAATAATTACCCAAGTGTCCCACTTTCTTCTGTATGTATTTAGGCAGAATTTCATGAAATTTAGGTTTATAATACATTTCTGAAGGCCAAAAAGTCACTCCATCAAATATCAATGTTTTGATCCTCGGAAAAATGTTTAGAAAAATACGCTCTATTTTTCTTTTACTAAGTATTACCTTATGTCAATGGGGATGAATAAGAACTACTTGATTAAAATTAATTCCATAAATAAAAAGTCTGGGAAAAAAAAGATTCCATAATCCCGATGGTAATTTTGGCATAAAAGCACTATTACCTAAAACTGAGTATGTTCATATTTAGTTTTTGAATATGCAATTAGCTGTCATTTTAGAAAAAAGGAACCAGAAACAAGGTGTCTTCAAATCTTCAAAATGTTAGGGTATACTGTCCACAGATGACACCTATAATTTTTCTTACTCCTCTGACAGCAGGAATCTGCAATTTAACCAAAGCATTGAGAATTATGTGTTCACAAGAGGCAAGCTAGGACAAGAGCCCCTTGGCTAGCCTGCCCTCCTTTCCACAGTTAAATTTGATAAAACACCCTGCAGATATGGAGAATGAAAGAGAAAAAGGAGAAACACCATGTGGTATAAGCTAATAATTATTTATATTCCTAATCAAAGGCTCAGCATTTTACATGCATGGTTCACTACTCTGGCCCACCCAAGCCCTGAAGCTATTTTTCTTTCTTCAAATTAGGAATTTGCTGATCAAATCAAATGCTGATTCCATATCCGAAATGATATGTTTTCTCTTTTTGCAAGTGATTAGGTCCTGCTAAGAAACTAATTGCTGCCATTTCAAATTGCACAAGTACAAAAAGAGCTTTCCTTAAGAAAGAATTCCAACTATATTTCTCATATTTTTCACCATTTAAAAGTGATATTTTTCTTCACTTCTGTTGTTTGGACCATAAAAATGGCAAAGAGTAATTCAATGAAGTAATAAGGCAAAATCATGAGTAAAATTTTGCATAATTTTATCTTGTTAGCTGTTGTGGCTTCTGCTAAGATTCTAAAAGATCAGCTTGAATTAAATATATATTTCTTTTTGCAAATGCATTATCTCCCATCTAATCTTATATTCATGTAGATACTTACATGCCTGTTGAAGTACTGAAGATAATTGTCTTTAGTTTTAAATCGTACTGTTCATATGGTTAAAGTTCAGATGACAAAGAGCTAAAAACAGAACTACCATTCAACCCAGCAATCCCATTACTAGGTATATGCCCAAAGGAATATAAATTATTCTACCATAAAGACACTTACACATGTATGTTCATTGTAGCACTATTTACAATAACAAAGACATGGAATCAACCTAAATGCCCACCCATGGTAGACTGGATAAAGAAAATGTGATACATATACACCATGGAATACTATACAGCCATAAAAAAGAATTAGATTATGTCCTTTGTAGGAACATGGATGGAGCTGGACACCATTATCTTTAGCAAACTAATGCAGGAACAGAAAACCAAATACTGCATGCTCTCATTTATAAGTGGGAGGTAAATGATGAGAATTTATGGACACAAAGAAGGTACAGGGTGGGATAAGGGAGAGGATCAGAAAAAATAACTATTGAGTGCTTGTATTCGTACCTGGGTGATGAAGTAATCTGTACAACAAACTCCCATGACATCAGTTTACCTATAAAACAAACCTGCACACGTACCCCTGAACCTAAGTAACAGTTAAAAAAAAAGTTCTGTTGACAGTAAGTCAACTCTCCCTTTGTTTCACCAAGTAAACCTAAGTAGCTTTGTCTTTATTTGTCATGTGCACCCTAACAAGTAGTAGAATAAATAGCAATTTGTATTATATGATTTCAGGATCACTTATTCTCCACCATTGTCTTCCTCGCTGATGATGGACACTCTACAACAAGAGATTCACTTTGAGGAACTCTATTAAAATGTAGATTTCCCCAAGGAATAGGTATTATTCAGGATTCTCCAGAGAAACAGAATATATATACCTATATGTATATATTATATATACTCAGAAATATATAAGTATATATTTATATATAAATTTTATACTTCTAAATATTTATATTTATATAAATATATACTTATATATAAATCTATACTTATCTATAAACATTTATGTTTATATATTTATATATAAATTTTATTCTTCTAAATATTTATATTTATATAAATATATACTTATATCTATAAACATTTATGTTTATATATAAATATAGATATATTTTATATTATATGAATTGACTTGTGATTAGAGAGGCTGAGAAGTCCCACAATCTGCGGTCTGCAAACTGGAGAACCAAGAAAGCCAATATCGTAATTCAGCCCAAGTGCCAGAGAGAGAACCAAGAGCTCCATTATCTATGGGCAAGAGAATATGAATGTACCAGCTCTAACAGAGAGAAAAAATTCACCCTTCCTTTGCCTATTAATTCTATTTGGGCCCTCAACGGACTGAATGATGCCCACTTACACTGATGAGGATGGTCTTCTTTACTCACCCTATCCATTCAAATTCTAGTCACTTCCAGAAACACTTGCACAGACACACCCAGAAAAAAATGTGTTATCAACTATTAAGCATCTCTTAGCCCAGTCAAATTGACACATAAAATTAACTAGCACAAAACGTGACTCTGTCCCTGCTTCATACATCAGTAAGTCCATTACACCTTAAGGTAGATGAATATGTCAGAGCCTTTCTTGGAAGCTGGTTTGCAGGACATTGGAGCAGGAGGGCCCCGGAAGAAAGAAAGAGTGAAGCACTCAGGAAGAATAAAGAGAGAAGGCAGAGAATCTAGGTGATTCTTTTAAGGAGGTATTCAGGATGTCTTCCTACTGAAATGTCTATATAGGGAAATCATCAGTCAACAAAAGGTGCTGCCTCTGAAACCTTTTGGAAGACACTTGTTAGTGGATAATATAGTTTGGATATTTGTCCCTTCCAAATATCATGTTAAAATGTGATCCCCAATGTTGGAGGCAGGGCCTAGTGGGAGGTGTTTGGGTCATGGGGGTTGATCAGTCATGAATGGCTCAATGCCATCTCCTTGGTGATGAGGTTGCTCTCTCTGGTTGTTTAAAAGAGGCTGGCACCTCCTCCTCTCTCTCTCTTGTCATGGGATGCCAGCTTCCCTTTGCCTTCTGCCAGAATGAAAGCTTCTTGAGTCCTCACCAGAAACAAGTGTTAGCTAGCATCATGCTTCTTGTAAAGCCTGAAGAACCGTAAGCCAAATAAACCTCTTATCCTTATAAATTACTCAGCTTCAGGTATTCATTTACAGCAATGCAAGATGGACTAATACAGTGGAGAATAATTGAAATCTGCCAATTGCTGCAACCCAATGTTTGATCTCAGAAAGAACATCTCCAGTGATTTCCTCTTTCTTTTTGGGTTGCCAGAAAAACTGGGCCAAATGATATGGCCAGTTATTTGGCAAAAGACTGCAGTTGCCAGACAAATGAAGAATGAAAACAAAATTAAAATAAATTTACCACCAGAGATTTTATAGCATTTTTACCTGTAAAGAGAAGAAAGTTGTAAACTTGCACTAAAACATCTAGCTCCAACTAGAATCAAACCCTTTTTTTCTGTGTTCACTGTGGTAAAACATCATTTACTTAATTGGTTCACAACATCTAAGGGATCTTCCTAGAGATTTTACCGGTGTACAAAATGAAGTGAGATTTAAGGGGAAAACTATTTCTTTATATTATTATTCTGATGCTTTAGTACTTTTTCCAGAATTATTTCTATTCAAAATAATATTTTAAAATATAGCACTAGTGCCCATTTAAAAACTAAAATAACTTTTAGGCAGAAATAAATAAGAACATGAAAGTATTGTTTAATATATTTTAAATTGATTGGTAAAATTAGCCCTGTGAGGCCTCTATCCTAGACTTTGTATGGTGAAACTTTTACTAGGATGTATTTTTAATGCCTAAATTATAAACCTAAGAAAATACGTTTGAGTGTCCAAATGATGGTACATAAAATGCTTAATTTCAACACTCGAACATCAAATAAAAATTTGCTATATTATGCTATCACTAGTGAGTAATTAAAAGTTTTTTCATCTGCTTTTTTTGGAAAAGAAAGGGTAACACTAATATTTATACCTACAGTTATTTGTGAGCTATGCCTCCCAACTGTATCCATTTTTCCTCTATAAAAATCTTTGAAATCTATAGAATATTAAAAAGCTTTTAAAAACAATCACTTATACAGTGATCTTTGATAAATATCTAAATAATACACATTAATAAGGACATTAACCCTACACTTTGAATAAGAAACAACAACTTAATTATATACTTGGATTTTTTAAAAACACACAAAAATGTTACTAGTAGAAATGTAGACTGCACCTTTACAAACTTGCAAATTGTTTTAAGGTTGATCTGGACTAATTGCCACAAGACACTTATAGACTTGACGTGTTGCAATCGATTAATGCCTACCTGTAAGATTGCAGAATTGGTATTGGCAGTTTCTGGATTGTCTTAAAAACGAACTCAGATCAGCATCATACTGAGACAACAGATTCCTTAGAAATGGCCTTTCATGAGGACTGGAAAAATTTAGACTTAATAAAGAAAAACTAACTTCAAGCTACAGTTAGATATGGCATAAATCAATAGCCCTGATTATTGCAAAATCAACAAATAGAGACAATGATTCTTGCTGGAAGCTGGACTTTGTTGAGGATATTTGAAGTTTCCAACTGGTCCTGATCTCTAGCCTTCAGATGCAAGATTCGCTAACTGTACATATTGCTACTGTTTTCAAGTGGACTACATATTAGCCAAAAACGTTACTAATCAACTCAGTAAGAAGTTGAGCTCTGGAGCCAGGCTGCCTGGTTCTGCCACTTAGTGTAAGACTTGATCAAGTTACTTACTTAACTTCTCTATGCCTCAGGTTCTTCTTCAGTAAGATGGAGATTATATCAGTACCTATTCCACATTATTGGTATAAGGCTTTATAGATATGAATTTATAGATATAATGTTTTTATAAGTATGCCCAGTCTATAGTGGGTCCTAAATAAATATTACCATTGTAATTACCACTGTCATTATTGCTTAGAGCATAGATTGGCAAACTGTTGCCCTCAAGCGAAATCTAGCTTACCTGATTTGTATGGTATACAAGCTAAGAATTGTGTTTGTATGTTTAAAAGATTTTACAAGACAAAGAAGAAAGAATAGGCAGCACAGATACATGTAGCACAAATCTTAAAACACCATCTGACCAATTACATAGTTTTCCAACCCCTTTCCTAGAGGATGCCTGTTTAATTGGAATATTTAGTCCATTCATATTTAGTGTAATTAATGGTATGTTTGGGTTTAAATCAACTGTACAAATATTACGATGGTGCAAAAGTAATTGCAGCTTTTGCCATGAAAAGTAATGATGTTTTTCGTTTTATGGTGGGTTTATCAGGATGTAACTCCACTGTAAGTCAAAGAGCATCAGTAGCTGTCATTTATTTTATTCTGTATATATTTATATTTACCACATATTAATCCTTTATAATAGTCTTTTCTTCATAAATCTCAATGCCTGTCTCTTAGATCACTTTTCTTCTTTCTGAATAACTCAGAGTTTATTTAGGTATAGGTCTGTTGGTGAAAAAAATCTTGCAGTGTTTGTCTAAAAAGTGTTTATTCCACCTTCATTTCAAAGCACATTTTCTCGGCTGTTGGGTTATAAATGGGGAGCTATTGTCTTTCAGAACTTTAAAGAACTCATTCCATATTTTTCTTGAAAGTCTGCTGTGAATCTTCCTGTTGCCTCTTTGAAATTCACATATGTTTTTCTGCTAATGATAGTAAGACTTTCTCTTTCTCTTGGCTATTAGCAGGTTTTCTATGATGCACTTGTCTTTTTTTCTTTGTATTTATTCTGCTGGAAATTTCTAGAGCTTTTTAAAGCCATGGTTCTTCTTGCATATATTTTCCTTTTCTCTGTCCATGATTCATTCCAGATCCATATTTTAGGCCAATGCTCCTCTGTTCTATGTGTCTCATTTGATGTTAAACACTTTTATTGAATTTTTAATTTCAGTTATTTTATTCATTTCTAGAATGTCCACTTTTTAATGAATCACAACTGTCATCTAGTTTCTTAAGCATATTAGTCACAGTTATTTAAGGAGTTCATATCTGATCATTTAAATATTTGGATTATATATGGGGTTCATTCTATCATCTGTTTTTGTTTTTGTTTTTGTTTGGTCATTTAGTTCCATTTTCTAGCATGACAAATTTTTTTTGTATATGCCATACATTGTTCAAAAAACTCTCTATCTTCAAGATGGTCTGTGTTAAGAAATTTAAAATTTTTAAGAAATAAATATTTTAATAAAAAAACCAAAGCTTTCCATCACTCAGACATGGGCCATTTAGGCAGCACTGCTCTTAAACCAGAGCAAATGGCACTCTGCACCAGGTCCTACAATTCAGGAATCCTGCACTTTGCAGTACCTTCCTTGAAATTTTCTAAATTCTTATCCAATGCATTGGGTTGGCCAGGACCAGCAGTACAATTCAGATAGGGCTTGCTGAGTTCTAGTGTTACATGGGTTCTAGTTATCAGAAGCATTTCCATACATTTTCCAATTCCTCTTGTCGTAATATGACTGGGCCAGCAGGTATATCTGGGCAGTGCATCCCATGTCTACACTAAGACCTAATTCTCTTTTCAGCTTATTTTCAGATCCTCTTCTTTACATGTGGATTCAACCAGATACACCAAAGAGCTTCAGGATTTGAACCTAAAACATCACTCTAAGTTACCGCAGCTGGACTCTTATTTCAGGAGGACAGCCTGATAATCAGGTCATTGCTGCTGGCCAGGGTCATATTTCTTTCACAGAATAATGTAAGATTGGGCCACCAGAATGCTGCTGACACTCTGATGTTGGGTTACTCTCATTCACATTGGACACGGAAAGACTTCAGGGCTATGAACTACAAGTGGTCCACTGCCAACCTTTGGGCCTGAGCTGGGTGTTTGGGCCTATGTATTGACTGTTTCCCTTCTATCTTCTGACCACAATATCACCTCTGGTCTGTAGCATCTAACAGCAGGGCATGGGCCACAGTTATCTTTTACAGTTTTCTCTCCATATCTGGCACCAAAGATGTTTACTCCACCCTCTCTGCAGACTCTGAATCACACGTCGGGTATCCTGGATGGCCATGCCTTTTTCCTCTGGGAGTTTTTAACATCACAGCTCCACAATGCCATTGGGCTTTTCTGATAAATGTCTTCTCTTGCCTCTGTTCCCAGATAGATGTGGTGGTGTCATATTCTCTTGAATAATTTTTATGCCATGTTGAATGAGGGATAGATATACTTGAGTGAATGGGACCATTCTTTCTTCTGCTTATATGGGTCTCACCTCTCTTTCCTGCTGTTGATGGTATGTGGAAGGCGGGGGTACAATCAACATTGAAAAAGATCACAATCTAGGAAGGCGTTGATCATGGCCTAAAAAAGTTCAAGAGAAAACATGGTCAGAAAAGATTTGTTTTATCTTTATTCTATAAAATTCTGAAAAGTAAATTTAATATTACCAGAAAACAGATTATAATTCACATTTTCCTTTGCACTATGGGTAAAACTTGTATTTGGGGTCATGATCCACAAAACACAATAACCACATTGGAAAGCGTCAATGGGAGCCAGTATTCATGGGCGGCAGGGTGGGTGCCACAGCATCATGAGTAGTGATGTAACCAGCATGAAATAAATGGTACTAGAGCAACACAAGGGCAAGAAACCCTACATTGTATTAACACGAACCAGTTCAAAAGCTACTTTTTCTTTATGGTAGAAGATACACAATCAGCCAGGAATAGCATATTTAACAATAAAGAACATCAAGAGATGGTTCCTGGATATAAACAGGAGGAGATGGTGCCTGCATACTATGAAGAAAGAATATTCACATGCACCACTTGGACAATATGCAAGTAGGTACATACCTCTTCTCTATCTATCATTCTAAATCTTCATCAATAAATCACTCTACTTCATATTGGCCCATGAATCTTATAATACATCTCAGTATTGTTTATATAGACAAATTGTTTATATAGACAAAGCCCTGCCCAAAATATTTGCTAATGGCCCCAATATCACAAGGTGCTTCTGGAGCCAGGGTTCTGACTGAGATCCTAGCAGGGTTCACTGTCCTTAGCGCTCAGAATTCTTTCAGAGGTTTTGCACTTAGCCGTTTGGCCTGCCACCCCACCTGAATCAAAGATTTAGCAGGACTTTGACTCCTAAATTTTACAAGAGAGCAGGATATTTCGTTCTGCCTTTCTGATTCAGCTGCTGTGCCTCCTCAGCTGCCTCAGCCTGCAGAAAATATGTCATGTGGAAAGCAAGCCATAACTTTGGTGCTCTTGTATATTTCAATCTGTCACAACAGCAGAGGCAGCCATGGAAGTTCTTTTTGTCTGTCTATCCTAGTAGAGCCACTCTGCCTCTGCCCCTTCCCTGAATCTTCAGGTGCCCCCGGGAGAAAGGAAGTCTTTGATCTTAGTTCAACTGGAAGGGCTCCTTTTTATCTAAAATTTTACTTCTTTCCTTCCAAAATTCTGTTTCCACAGTTCTCCAATGTCTTCAAAAATTCTATTTTTGTAGCTTTTTTACTTTTAGTTGCTGCAATAGGAGCGATGGACTACTCAACAGGGTATTTTGTAGAATTATAAGATATTCCATTTGGAAATATCATTCATATTCTCTCACAAACTGCTCCTGTGGGCCCACCCAGCAGGCTTCCCACCTTCTTAAGTCACCACATAAAAAACAGTTCTTGGTCTTCATGTTTATGTCCTCATACACCTCCAGAAACTTCTTCCAAAAATTCCCTTACCATGTCTTTCACTTGGGGGCTGAGAATTCTGGAAATTACCAAGCATCCGGCCAAGGAGTGAGATAATAACTCTTTCTTCTTGTGGGCTCCCTAGGCATCCATAGGTAATTCTTTAGAAGCAGGCCTCCCTGACCCCATAAACAGCAAACTGTCTTCACCATGTCATGATTACATATTTATTCTCCCTCAGGATAGTCTAGCATATTGCTTAGTACACAGTTGGCACTCAATAAACAGTTAAACAATTGAGATGAACGAAGAAAGCCAGTTCACCTGCATGCCAATTGCATGGGTAATTAAATGAAACTTCAAGTATGGCTGAATCTGATTTTAGACTTATCTGGACTTAAACATACCTGGTTTAATATTGAATCATTTTTTCCCCAGAATCTATATAAAGCAGATTGGAGGGGAAATTGTATAGAACAAAGAATTTGGAAAATTAGGTTGATAATCTAAGAAAACCATTTGTGTTAATTCATCAAATTCAGTTACAAAAAAATTTTGTGATAGAAAGTCTCACTCTGTCACCCAGACTGGAGTGCAGTGGTGTGATCTTGGCTCATTGCAACCTCCAGCCCCTGGGTTTAAGTGATTCTCCTGCCTCGGCCTCCTGAGTAGCTAGGATTACAGGTGCCTGACACCATGCCTGGCTAATTTTTGTATTTTCAGTAGAGACGGAGTTTCACCATGTTGGCCAGCCTGGTCTCAAAACTCCTGACCTCACACGATCCACCTGATTGGGCCTCCCTAAGTGTTGGGATTACAGGCATAAGCCACCACGCCCAGCCTAGCCCTGCATTTTCCTTTCACTATAGATTCTCTGTGACCATTTGGTCTAAGGAGCGTCAGGAAGGAAAGGAATTTTCTGGTTGTTCAGGTCCCTCTGTGATGTTTCAATTAAAGAAATATTTGAACTCAAATTGGTAACTGATTAGTAATTTTTAAAGTAACTAATATTAAGAGATGTTAAAGAGAATAATATGGATAAAATTATTCCTGTCTTAGATTAAAACCAGCCAACCAACCAACCTTATGTGTAAGATTCACTGTTAATGTATTCATTAGGTGATGGACGAGTTTAAGTCTACATAATGACACCAGTTCACACTTGAAGCTTTGTCATGAGATGTGATATGATATGTGTGTAATTGAATCCAAGTCTCTAATCAAAGAACCAGAAATGGCTCTGTGGACACCAATGGGCATAAAGTCTTGAGTGTTTCATTTTAAAAAGTAAAGAGTTCCTGTCTATGCCTTCTCCTTGTCATTGGTACATATGAGATGAAGCCATCAGTCTTTCTTTATCATGCCACTATGGGGTTTTCTTTTATTTTTTCTAACTTTGCCATGGGTTTGCAACTAATGGGGTGGTCAAATATTGAAATTACTCTACTGTCTTGGGCATAAATGCAATCCTCATGGTGTTTTACTTTTTCAATCAACAACAACAACAATAACAACCAGTTTGTAAAATTCTCCAAGTATATATTATCCAAGGAATTCAAGGTATAGAGTACAGTGGATCTTGCCTAGATATAAGACTAGATTTGCTTTTTTAACTCTTTCTTAATAACATGTCTTTTTCCCTTAAACTAACCAAATTTCCATTCTTTTCTGTAATAAAGTATTGAAAAGTGTGATAATAAAGAGTCTGATAATATACCCCTTCTTGTCCTGTCTCTTAGCGACCTGGAAAGTATGTTGGTCCCACGCTAAGCAAAGAGGGGCAATGTGGATTACAGTTGAAATGACTTAGCCCATATACAGAGGGTCATTTTGTTGGATTCCCAGTGTGTAATACTCAAGACTGGCTCCTTTATATAAGACTGTGAGCTTTTCCACATTTCAGAGATGCACTATAACACTTAGATGAAAAAATACCTCTCATGTCAATTAAATAGCATTTCCAATCTATAAATACTCACTGCAGCTAGTGATAGTGAATGAGTTCAACTGACAGTTCAGCTCACGGATCATTTAGTTATAGCACTTAAAATAAGAGAGGCAATGAATCTTATATGAAAAGTATGCAACCTGTGAAAGTTATATCTGTAACTATATTTAATCTAGACATGAATATAATTCTGGTAATAGTTAGAATGAAAGTTTATTGTAGACAATTTGGAAAATTAAAATCTCTTACAATGCAACATGTAAAATGAAAAATGTAGTTTTCACTGTTTTCCATGCATTTATATACTTATTTTAAACAAAAAAATCATTGTTTTGTATTATGTGAGCTTTACTTTAAAGCGCTTTCCTGTGTCATCAAATTTTCTCTGAAAACGTGATTGTAGCGACTGAATGCTATTCAATAGTATGGTTGTTCTACAGTTTATTAAGCTATTTATCTATTTTTGGACATTTAGACTGTCTCTAATTTTCACTATTATAAACAACACAGCATTTCTCCTTCGTTTGTATTTTTAATTGTTTTCTTAAAAGAGATTCCTAGAAGTAGAATTCAATGGAGAAAATGAACTCTTGTAAGGCCCTTAATATTTTTTAATGAATTTACTTTCAAGTTACATTTCTACCAGCCAATGGTACTTACTTGCAGTGGTTTGAATGATGGTAGCCCCTTTAAAATTCACACATTGAAAGTTAATTGCCAATGTAATAATATTAAGAGGAGGATCCTTTAAGAGGTGATTAAGTCATGAGGGCTCTGCCCTCATGGATGGAAATAGAGCCCTTATAGAAAGGCTGGAGAAAGTGGGTTCTCTTTTTCTATTCTTCCATTATGTGAGGACATAACCTTTCTCCCCTTTAAAGGATGCAACAACAAGGCGCCATCTTGGAAGCAGAGACTGGGCCCTTACCAGCCTCCATTTTGATCTTGAACTCCCAGCCTCCAGAACTGCGAGATATGAATTTTTGTTATTTAAAAATTTCTCAGTCTTAGGTATTTTATTATAGCAACACAAGCAGACTAAGATATTATCCTAATAAACCGAGTGTGTTTCTGGATATAAGTCTCCTTGAAAGACATGCAAATGTTTTTTCTGTATATGTATATTAATGACATTCTATTATAGACCTCATTCAGTTTTTCATTCAACATTTTAAGGCCTTTTCATATTGCCATAAGATTCATTGCCTCTATCTGCTGTGTCCACACCTCTGCCATTATAAACAACACTGATAGAAACATGTCACCTTTGGGATCTATAGAAAACATTTTTTGGAGTATAATCCAGCAGTGGAATTGGTAGGCCTCAGGATATTTGCATTATCATTTTTACTAAGAACTGCCAGTTTGCATTTCAAAATGGTTATAACAATAATTATGTATATCAGTCCTCTGTTATGGTTTCTAGCTCACATCCTTAATAATTTTTGGTATTGTCTAACTTTCCAGTTTTATAAAGATGATAGCTATAAAATGGTACTTCACTGGTTACTTAGTGAGATTTGGCATCTCTTCATCATAGTTAGCATTCCAACTATTTTTTGCTAATCTGTAAATTGCCTACTTATATCCTTTGTCCACTTTTCTATCAGATTTTGTTTTATGTTGCTCCTTTTTATGTTATTTTCAAGGTTGCCTTGTATAATCCAGGATTTTTACTGTGCTTTTTAGTCAATGCAAATATTTTCTCTTAGTTTGTCATCTACCTGTTAAGCTGGGCCACATACCAAAAAAGATTCGAAAGACAAAAAGCATTAGTGAGATTTCAATGCACAATATTCAAATTATTTTCTGTCATAACAATCATTCATTAAGTTAGTCAACAAATACATATCAAGCACCTACTTTATACAGAATGCAACGGTAAGCATGCTGAGGCCACAAAAAGGAGTAAAACACAGACTCTGTCTTCAGGGATTTCACAGTCTCATTTAGGAGATCAGATAAGGGAAAAACATATACAAATATAAAGTAATAGCTTCCATAAGTGAAACTGGTATGGGTCTGTAGGGACCGAGTTTGAAAATACAGCAGATGTCCAGATGGAAAAATCTAATAAACTGTTGGAATGTGAAACTGACTGGAATGTGAAACTATCAAAAGAGGTCAGAGTAATAGGGTTTGGAGAGGCATCTTGGTGAGAGTAGAAGCTATTAAATTGATGGAATTAGTAAGGGAGAAGTGAAAACAGAGCTGATAGATCCTTAGGCAAGCACTGCCTTTTGGGAAATGGGAGAGTAGCCAAGGAAAATGAGGAAAAAAACCACAAATGTCTCAGAGAGTAGATATGTAGAGTACTCTTGACTTGAGAAAAGGAACCATACCAAATATTCTCAGGTTTTGGTATTGAATATGTTTTTCTCTTAGAATTTTTTTTTGAGGCAATAAGTTAGAAATGATGTTAAACTGGTAGATGAAGCCTGGCTACAAAAATGTCAGACTCTCTGAGCAAGATAAAGCACCAACCAACACCATTTAACCCCCTTCTTCCCTGGATAGATCTTTGACTTAAGTAACAAATATTACATAAGCCCACATTTTAACATATAATATTGGAGGGATGGGCTATTGGGTGGCTGGCCTTGCTTGATGGACTGGAAAGGGTGGGAGAAGAACACCAAGAAAGAACAAATCCTTCTTTAAAGAATGGCTCTGCTAAGGCTGGCGCATCCTGCCTTTACAGATTATATGTTTAAATCCATGGCAATCCATTTCAAGAATGAGAGGATTACCAGTGCTCACATTCTGCAGATTGTTTTGATATTGTTCTATTATTAGCTAACATTTATTAAGTGCTTATTACATCCAAGGAAATATGCTAAGCCTTTTACATGCAATATGCCATTTAATCTACTCAATAACCTAGGAGAAGAATTTGCTATTATTATCCACATTTTTCAGATGGGCAAAATAAGCACCAAAGTCAATAACTAGCAGAGTCAGCGCAGATTTCCAAGTGTGAAGCCCATGCTTTTGGAAAAAGTACCACAGAATTTGTAAACTAAAAGGTCATTGGAATGGTAAGAGGGAACACCATCAGTAGAGAGTCAAGGATTGAAATAACCTTGCCAGAAGTTAAGAAACAACTGGGTGGTAAGCAAATGAAAGTAGTAAATGTAACTGCCATTTCCAAATCTGATGGTGAAGAAAGAGAGACATCAAAGGGATAAAAAAATTAAGAAAGTGTTTCTTAATTTAAATTTTATGGCTAATACATCTCAAATATATTTGTAGAGTAAGAAGAGAAAGACTGGGGAGGAGAAATTGAAGATTCAAGAAAAAGCAAATTGATAGACCGCAGTTCCGAAGGAAGTGAGAGGGTAAAAACTCATGACGTATGAAAGAATTAACCTGGAGGAGGAATTTAAGTTAATACTTAGGGGAGAATCAAAGAAGGAGATGTTGGGGGTGGAAACACAGAAAAAATGATTAGGTGATGGTAGAGCAGTTAAGTGGTAGAACATGTAATAGTAAATCATTTTCCTGGTAAACTATGAGGTGAGATTATGCTCAAAGTCATCATGGCAGAAATGGAGAATATTTGCAGCATATTCTGTAAAGAATGAGATGGAGAGCCAATTAAAGGAGAGTAAAAGGGAAACTGAGAGGTAGAGAAAAATAACGTTAAGGCTGGAGTATCAGTCAGGGTTTAACTGCAAATAACAGAAATGACTTTAGCTATTTTAAGAAGAGAGAGATTTAATACAGGTGGATGCTTACAAATCTTGGGAAAGGCTGAAGTAGCAGACTCTAGACTGAACTTCTGGGAATGATTCCCAGAACCATGGTGCAGAACTAGCTTGCCAGGAAAGCTGTGAACTCTACCATAATCAGGGAAAAGGAAGGAACTGGTGAAACTAAAGACTTAGGAAATACACCATCTTAGAGGTACACAACTGTTGGCTTTAAAGAAGTACCGCCCCTCTTAGACTCACCACTTGAGAATAAATTACCCACACTTCTGTCTCTTGGTTACATCAGTACCTGAGCTGTAAGGGTGTGAGAAATGTAACTTTTAGCTTCATGGACCCTGCATGGCAGGAAGGCACACTGGAAAGAGGCTGGAGGGGATGTTGAGTGGCAAGCTACCATATCTGTGACAGATGAATAACACAAACATATGGTAAATTACAATTTAAAGAGAAACTATTCTCCTTACTCTTTCCGCTGAAATCAGCAGTATATAGGCAAAAGGAAAGAAAATGACTAGTTTGATATGTAAAAGGTAAGGGAGCAAAGAAATCAGGATGTCTCACCTGGTCACTATAGAAATGACTAACCATATGGTCCGGACTAGGTAAGTGGTCAAAAGAGGCCAGGAGAAATCAATGAAGTATGAGGATAGGAATAGGCCAAATGAGCATAATGTTGATAACGCCTACTTTGGCCTTGAGAGCCAAAGAAAAGATGCAATGGGCACACAACACCACGAACTGTAGTATTTCTGTTTTGAGGAAAGTTATTAATACTTTTGAGTACAGTGTGCTTATTTTGATGCTAGGACAAATTGATGTCTCATGCATATCAGAAAAAAGTAGTCAAGGCACAAAGCTATGGTATCTACCAGAGCACTTGTTAGTTGAACTATAATTTGGTGATCTGTATATGCATATAAAGGAGAGAAAGAAAGGGGAAACAACACATATTTGGGTACAAATGTATAATTTTATGTTTGATTCACATACTTCTATATATGCATGATATTTACAGGCAAATTGTAGGCTGTGTATAAAATTTCAAGAAAGGATAAATGCTTGAAGGTGAATTTGTTGTCATCGTAAGGTCCTTCTGCTGCAGTTAAAAAAAAAAAACTGAGAGTGGATGCCTACAAGGATTTTAACATGTTTTATGCACTCAATTCATATTTATATAGCTAAGAAGTATTTATAATCTTTGCAGTCAACCTATTAGCATTTCTCCTTAGGTTTTTCTGTTTCCTACAAAAGGCATGCTGTTTTGTTTCTAATTCATCTGGGGATGGGAGAGGAAGGAAAGAGGCTTCAGATCCTACAGATTCCTACAATTTGACATGGGCTGTAGGTCTCCATTTCCTGGTGGCTTCCGAGCAGATGCTCAGCCATGACTCCATTGAATTCTACTTGTATGTCTGCAAATCTCTCCTTTTGTAAGATTTTCCTTTATCTCTGAAAAGAGGCAGTGAAGTTTGCTTTCCACCAGGCTGCTTTGATTTCCTCCCAGTGCCTCGAACAAACGTCAACAGAGCGCTCTAGGGGCAGTCTCATGTGTCTCTCAAACAAAATAAAGGAGAACATGCAGTGAACATCGGAATAGAGTCACTGTACCTTCTTTCCACACCTTTTTAAATGTCTAGTGCATGATTAAGAGTTTATTGCATACTTATATGTAGAATACTGCTCTAAAGTCTTTGTACGTTGAAAAATATACACTGGAAATAAAATAAACCCTACTTAGGTAACAGAAAAATGCATTCACATTTTTTAAAACATAGGGACACAACTCTTGTGGTAAGGTATACAAGAAAAAGATTGACCATGAATCCTTAAATGCTGATTAATCTTTTTTTTTTTGAGTGATCCACAAACAGGGAAAGGGAACAAACTGCTCCCTTTAGAGGGTCATTGTTTTGTGAAATCCTGTGGGATAGGATTGTCCAACCAAAATCTGTTACAGAGACATGTATCTCTTAGGCTCCTATAAATATTTGTCAGTAAGAATGGTTAATAGACATGCCATCTGGTGCCCCTGATGCTCAGAACTTGATAAGGTCTGCATTGTTGTTGCTCAAGAGATTTTGGTTGTATAAACTCCGACACTCAGTATATGTGCTGATGGAAGATGAAGGTCCAAGCTAACTTTGAGAGAATAAAAATATGCAGGTGGGAGAAACAAGGAAACTTGTCTCCTTTGACAAATGTACGGTTCTTGGTTAACTTCTCATTAGCAGTCTGCTCACATCTCATTCCCATTAAGAGTATTCCGTTTTCTTTGTCTAAAGTGTTGAGTGGTTATGAATAGTAAGGATAGACTATCTGTAATTATTTTTTAATTATTAATGGTTTTGTTAGATCCTTTCACTTTTACATTACATTTCTGTTAATGTAAGTTAAATCAAAATGTACTTCAGTTTCCAAGCTGTTCCCCAATGTATTTTTCATTCTTTCATAACATTACTTCAGATTTCTATGAGGTGTCTGTGAAAGAGCTTGCCTTTCAGGAGTCACCCTCACCATGCTGATAGATTCAGGTACTGTTCAGTTTTACAAATTCACTGGCCATAGCATTGATTGCCAGCAAATTTTAAATTCACCATGGTAGACAGTGCCAGAGACTTGATAGGTGCAAAAGTCATTTGATCTTAGCCAGCATCTTTAAACCCAATATAGGAGCATCTACTTTATTTAGTGCCTCCAGATGAGAAGTCTTTTAGTGCTTTATAGATACGAAGATTCTCTGTCAGTTAGGAGCTAAAGGAGAGGAGAAAATGAGTGAGTTTGGAAGGAACAGATGTCAGAGGAAGAAACAAGTATCCAGGGTTTGTGGTCCAGCTAAGTACCTTGAAGAGTAGTTCAGTCAGAACAAATACTTAGTACTTAGTCATTAGGAATATAATGACACTCAAGGAAAAAAGGAAAAAAAAAAAAAGAACTTCCCTGGAGAATAGAAAAAAATCACCTTTTAATCAATTTTTCCATCACCAGCAAAATGATACTTTTGAGGCACACTATTCCCTCAGAGAAATAGTTCTGGTTTGGATTTACTAAGAGGCCTGGTTTCAGATGGAGAATGAAACAACTCACACAAACTCAAATAATAGCCCTAGTGAGCAAAAAGACAAAGAAGAGAGAATGGGTGAAATTTAAAACAAATTTGAAGTATACATAGCCCCGGGAATTCTGGTACCCTTACAGTTGGTGGTGTTTGAAAAAAACAAAACAAACAAACAAACAAACAAAAAGGTTACTAAATCAGCTCTGAGGAGTGGCAGGAGGTGGGAGCCCCTCGAAGGGCAGAATTCCTGGCCTGAGGTGGAGGGCAGTGAACCTCAGGGAACCCGACTTCGAGCAGCCAGATCTTAGCCAAAAGTGGATAGTTAACATACACTGCACCGAACACAAAAGCTACTAAAAATGACTGGATAAATTATGCAGAGGGATTTCTGGATTTCTTTCAAGTAATTAAGTTTCGATTTCTTGCATTTATTTTAGTTCCAGGAAGCGCAAGGCGCCATGGATTGCAAAAGTCTTCATTGATTGTTCCAATGCTTTAAGTTTGATTTCGTGACTGGACTTAACTTTGAAAAGAGGTAAACACGCGGACCAAGGAAGCTCACTGCGACGAAAAATAACAGTTCGTTGGGACAAGCAGACACGGGGTGCCTGCTTCTGCACAGAACGCAGAGGTCCGCCCCCTCCCCCAAATGGTGCGCTGGAAGAAGAGGGGAGAAAGAGAAACGTGTGCGTGTCTGAATGGGTGTGCGTTAGTGTCAGCACGTGTGTGTCTGCGTGCCTGCATGGGTGAGCGCGCGCGCGCGCACGTATGTGTGTGTGTGTGTGTGTGTGTGTGTCTGCATAAATGTGTGAATTTGAGCCCCTGTGCTCTGGAAGAGTGCAGAGTTAGGTGCCGAGGAGTTGAATCCTTCCCCGGGGCAGATTGTAGTTTCCTGGAACCTACTGTGTTTGCTTCAAAGGTTAGTCGATGCCAGTGGATCCAATCAGCTGTCCCTGCATGTGAGTTCCTGGCCACAATCAGCCTTAGCAAACCCACCAGACGGAATTGAGAGGGCGTCTAGGAACCTCTAAGGCATCCGGCCAGCCTGGGCTGGCTGCGTCCTGCGTCCTCCTCCTCCCAGTCTACTTTCCTTGAAACTGAGCTCTGCTTTCTTTCCTCCACCGGGAAAAGGGGAACCGTTGCTTTCTCTTCTACCTTGTCTCCCTTCATTCTCCTGTCTTCTGCCGGGCTGCTTTCCTCTGTTCAGCATTACCTAGAGAGAGCCACACGTGGCTTGCTCTGCCACTACAGGCCCCTAGTCTAGGCCAAGTCTCTCCCAACCTCCAGAGTATGCTCTCTGGAGTGCCGATAGCTTTTGCTTTTGTCCCCTCTTCCTCCCTGAATCCTACTTGGCTTTGATGGGAGGGAAAGAGGTTGTGAGTCTTTATTTCGTTCTAGAAGGGCCTGGAAACTACTGGATGCAGAGATTTCTTGTGACACTCGCTGACTATTTGCATTGGAAGGTTAGGAGAGAGAGCCGGAAAGGCACTGAAAGGAGGCGGTTACCCTTCGGCATAGGGGGTGCCTGGCATCTTTGGGCGAGAGAGCGACTCCTTTAACGTAGGAGAGGGGGACTTGGGGCTCACGAGGAGCCAGTGACAGGGTAGTAGTGAACATACTCAGAAGAGAAAAGATATTTGAACAAAACGCAGCCATCACTCCTCAAACATAAATCCCTATCTCAATACTGAAGCCCCATAGCGCCCTCCTTCACCTGAACTTTGCTCTGTAGCGACATCCCTGGGGGCTTCCAGAAGTTTGTTTCAGGGATAATTCCCTCTTGTGTCTTCTTTTTTCTGCCTGTAACAGTAGAAGTCAGGGAAGAGTTTAATCTACGCGCCCCCCACCCCCACCCCAAACTCTTCTGCCTCAAGCCAGGAGTCCAGAGAGAGCTCAGGGCGTTCATCTTCTATTCAGAATCTGAAGCAGATTGGCTGATTTTGAAATCCGTACAAAAACAGATGGGGGAAATCCCTCCTTTCCGAAACTCTTTCTTCCACAAACCACTTTCTCCCTGAGATCCAAATGGTGAGCGAATAGGGCCAGATCTGTCTTTTCAGAAATCTTCCTTGTAGTCCAATTCAATTCTGTTTGAAATACAAAGAAATCACACTGCCCTTAATAGATTAAAATTTAATAAAAGACATTAGGTCCGGTAAAATATGAATGCACTACTTAAAATTTTAATAGTAAATTAGGACCCAGATACAAGGAGGAGACAGTGATTTCTCCCCTTGGGATCGCTTCAGGCGCAGGCTGATTTTCTAGTGGGGGGCGCCTACTGCAGGGACCCTTTGTCCAGAAGCCTGAGGGGAATCTCCAGCTACTCCTCCTCACCCAGGGGTGGGGGATGGTGAGGGGGGCTGTTCACATCTGTCTGCATCTGCCAGAGGACTGGACAGAAGCTATTGTCAAACAAAGAGGCTTGGCGAGAAGAAAGGAGCGCCTCCTGTAGGCACACAGTTGATCCATTTTCCATCTTGCTGCTTAAAAAATCAAATGTTTATTTTCCTTTTACTAGGTAGGTCTGTAGGTGTGCAGATGCACAAGTGTGAATAGGGGCTTGGGCATAGGTATGTTGAGGTCGTAGGAAGCAGGTTTCAAATTTTGGGTCATTTGCCTCCACCCCTTGGGTTTATTGCCAACTTTCCAATTGTTTAGATAGCTCCTGCTAACGGCGGGGCTGGAGTCTTTTTTCCTCGCATAGAGGCTTCCACACTCGCTGGAGCACTTTGCAGCAATGCCTCTGGGCAAAACCGAAATGGGTTTTATTGATATCACCGCAACGACGTTGGTATTCTGGACACTCCTGAAAGGAGAGACTGCAAGATTGCAAGTCTTGGTTGATGAAGGAACAATTGCTTTTTCCCTCTAATGCAACACAATCACTGTTCATTTTTCACTTTGAGTGGGAAATGGAGAAGTCTAACTCTATGACTTGACTTTTAAAAAATGTATGTGTTTTCTAGGAGGAAGGAAATCCAGGTAAATAAACTCTTGAATTGCTCTACGACCACATATTAATTTACTTCAACTTGATAATTTGAAAACACAGCCTTCCTTTTTTTCTTGTCCGGAATTAGGGATATCACTGAGAAATATCAGAGAGATAAAAATGTTATGTTAAACATTTTAAAAAATGATATATGAATTTCAGTTACCAGGAAAATATTCTCATGGGAGTTTTCTTGCTTAAAATAGTTTTGGTCAATAAATTCCGTATCAAACAAAGTTTGTCCAGTCATGTCAACAGTGTCCCTCTCTATTTCATGAATTTATTATGGTACCTTATTTACCATATGAAGTGGTGACAAGTGTTTAGCATTTTGGAGATCAGTTGTCAGTTACTATTAAAATCAAGATTAATTCATATTAACGATATGCATTTCTCAATACTCCCAGGTGACAACATACATTAAAACAACTATTGCAAGTAATTAAGCTCAATGAAGGGGGAGGGGACAGAGAGAGGTTCAAAATACCCCAAATATTTGATTTTCAATTCAAGTTCAGCAGACTGTTGCCACAATAATGCTTGGGAAACTCCTCAGGGTTGCTTTTTACTTTACATCTAATTAGGTACCTAATGAAAGAGAAGAATTTTTTCCCCATGTGGTTTTTCTCCTTGATTTTTTTGTGCCTTTTTAAAAACACATAAACACACTATTTAGGAGTGGCCATACCCAAAAGTTTCTCATGTGATTCACTTGCTGTAATAATCTGGGGAAATTGGAAAGAAGAGGACGTTTGTCTTCCGGTTATTTTCCATCTTCACTCTCACTTTGGCCCTTTGGCCTTTATCGAGTATCCATAGAAAACACACCCAAAATATTTTTATGGATTTTTTATTAGGCTTTAAAGATGCTCAACAGTTAATACTAATTAGACCATCCAAAGCCTTTTGAAGATTAAGCAAATTGGACAACCCTTGTTAATTAGAACATAATTTGAAGTTTGAAATTATATCACTGATGAAGTAGTCTAATTAGTATGACGATATGTTAATGGACCAGTGAGACATAGTGCCGGTAGAGTTGGCATGAACCTCTTCACGGCTTGCAGGAAATCCTCCCTCCTATACCGACATTAATAAAAGATTTCTATAGACTTCAGCCTTTCCACGATGACATACAATTTATAGTACACACAATGCATTAGCTCATAGCACTGCTCAATTTTTTCACTATTATGAAAACTAATAAATTCGTCAAGCTGAATTAAGCATACAAATCAGATGAGGCATAGCAGATTACACAGTGAAGCGCGGTGTCTCCCGAGCCTAAATGAAATTTCAATCTAATAATTCCTTCCTGGCCCAGTCATAATTTGTTTAGAGATGTTGTTCTACTTCTTTCAAAGCGCTATTCGCACTATAATTAAATGATACTCAAGCTTTTAACTTTGATTTATTTCATTTCTTGAAGCTTGAGACAGTGAGAGCTGTACAATGTCATTTTTTTTGTTTCCTTGAAAATTACTCTGGCTGTTGTTGAGGCAGAAATTAAACACCTAAGCACTTACTTGAACTGTCCGGCACAAGCCACATTCATTCACTTCAACACTCCCCTCTCCCTGCCCCATGTCCAGGTTTATCTGAGCTCACACCCGGGAACACTGCTACTAGGAATCCCCTTCGGCTACTATTTATTATTTCCCCACACACAGGGGAAGAGAAAGGCAAGCCCGGGAGGATCCAGGGAAAGCGGAAGGGAATTAAGGACCATGGACAGAGCCTGTCGCGCGCTTGTTGCTGCCGCCTTCCCCAGCACTCTGGCGACTCCTGAGGACAGTGGTCCCATCTTGAACCCCCTATTCTGCCCGGTTGAGGTCAGGGGTGGAGAGGCGGTCCCCTACTCTCCACCGCCGCTTCCGGGAGCTGACCACCCGAGGGTTCCCCTTTTCCACTCTCCTTCCCACTCTGTTTTTGTCCCAGCGCTCGCCAGCGCCTCTCAGGCCTGCCGCCTGCTCTCGCACCTGCTCGCCTTCCCCAGGCGCCCAGTGCCTGCACCTGCTCCCGGTCAACCCCGGTCCGGATTGGGCCACCCGCGGGTTCCTGCGTCGGGGTCGTGGGGCCTTCTCACCCTCGCCTGCACCCTGCTCCTTCCGCTCTCTAGGGAGGTGACAGAAGCCCCCAACACCGCGGGAAGTAGAGAGAAAATGGGATCCAGAAGGAGAGGGAGGAAGCAGTGTGTGTGTGTGTGTGTGTGTGTGTGTGTGTGTGTGTGTGTGTGTGTGTGTCAGAGAGAGAGAGGTTATCTCCTTTTGCAACTGGAACTAAGAGTGTGTGTCCATCTCTAGGAAAAGTGGTCTGCAATGGGACTGGGACAGAAGTAGGAGTGAAGTGTCAGCTAAAAATAGGCTCCGCACGGAGAGGCTGTGGAAATGAAGATAAGTGGGGCTTGTGCCAGCCCGAGGGTGTTTATGTGTGTGTGTGTGTGTGTGTGTGTGTGTGTGTTGTGGGGTGTATTCAGCAGCACATGCGCTGTGTAATTTCTGACCTTCCCTCTCCCTCTGTTAGTTGCCCCTTCTTCCTTTGATTGTGGCTAATGAAGAATAATAAATCCAGGGGCAGGGTTTGTTAGTGGATCCTTCCAAGACTCAACTCACACTGTACTGGATACAGGGAGGAGGAGGAGAAAAGGGGGGCAAGAGGAGCGTGTGTGTGTGCCTGTGTGTATGTGTGTGTCTGTGTGTTGTGTGGGGGGGAGACACAGGGAGGGGGAGGAGTCGCATGCGCACAGACGACCCGAGTCTGCTCCGCCGCTGTCCAATCCGCTGAGAGCTGCGAGAAATCGAGTGAGAGAAAGCCCTGCAGCCCCTGCGACCCCATGTCTCTTTGGCACCAGGCACCCGCCGGACCGTGGGGTGCTCGTTACAGAGCGCCGACCTCCGCTCGTATTGGGGCGGGAGCTCAGAGCGGCGCGCAGGACCAGGGTTGGCCGCAGAGTCTGTGTTCTCAGCGGTGGCCGGGAACCTGGGATCAGGGTCACCTGAGCTGACGGGGTGGGGGCGGGCCGAGTGGGGTTGGAAGCCTGGAACTTAGTGGTAAGCAGGAGGCGTGGGAGGAGGCAGCCAGGTAAGAGGCACTCCCAGTAGTCCAGGGAAAACCCTACCCAACGCTGGCTTGGGCCGCAACTTTATTTGGGAGTTTCTTTTTCCGGTGAGACAGAGACCCGGCAGAAGAAGCGGGAGGGGCTGGAGGCTGGTCCTTAGATAGGCACTGCCTGGCGACTGGAGCGCGGACCTGGCCACTTGGGTGGGGTTGAGTGGGGGCGCGATTGTGAGTAGCAGCAGCGGGACGCTGCAAAGGGCGGCGGCAACAGAGCGCCGGCGGGGGCAGAAAAGGGGCGGCGGAGGGCGCGGTGGGGGAGCGCGAGGCGAGTGCGGGGAGAGCAGAAAGGACTCAAGCCTGAGGGGAGTAGAGAGGGAGAAGGGGCAACGCGAGAAAACTAGCAGGAGCCGGCGTTTCCTGGCAAGGTAGGGTGGAGGCGCGCGGGAGAGAGGGAGGGCGGGGGGCGCGGGGGTAGGCGCGGGGAGAGAGGAGTATAACTCGCCGGCCGCGAGGAGCGGGGGCAGTTTCGGGCGCCGAGGTCTGCAGCCAGCGGCAAACGGAGTCAGGCATCGGTTCAGACTGACAGCAGAGGCGGCGAAGGAGTGCGTAGCGGAGACCAGGGGTGCGGAGCCCGGAGGCGGCGGCGGGTGAGCGCAACTTCGCACGGCCCTTCCCAGCTCCAACCCCGGCCCAGCACTTCTCGGAGGGTCCCGGCAGTCGGGGCCAGGGAGTGCCTCTACGGACGAGCGCCCCGGCGGGCGAGAAGATGATGATGATGTCCCTGAACAGCAAGCAGGCGTTTAGCATGCCGCACGGCGGCAGCCTGCACGTGGAGCCCAAGTACTCGGCACTGCACAGCACCTCGCCGGGCTCCACGGCTCCCACTGCGCCCTCGGCCAGCTCCCCTAGCAGCTCGAGCAACGCTGGTGGCGGTGGAGGCGGCGGCGGCGGCGGCGGAGGCCGGAACAGCAGCTCCAGCAGCAGTGGCAGCAGCGGTAGCGGCGGCGGGGGCTCGGAGGCTATGCGAAGAGCCTGTCTTCCAACCCCACCGGTGCGTATTTCTGCATAATCACCGCTTAAAGGCACATTTTGACAGCCCCCTTTATCTGCTTGATGTTTTTTTCATGTCTGCACAGCAAATCACCCCACACCTCCAACCAATTTTCCCCCCTCTCTCTCTTAAGTATTCAGTGGGTCTTGCCTTTCATATTAATTTTTATGACCTGGGATGTTGCCTTTGCGCGTGTTGTGTTGTGTTGTGTTTCGTTGTGTCTACAGGCTCACTTTCCTCCTCCTCCTGCACTCTCGGCTTCTTTCGGTGGCTTCTCTCTTTTTCTCTTCACCTCCTGGTTTCAGGATTATTATTATTATTATTATTATTAATTATTTTAACGATCTGGGAATGTTGTAGGCGCGGCGGCGGTGTCGAGCCCTGGGCCTGGGCTTCCGGAGAGAGCGCGTACAATTCCCTGCTGAGCGTAATGTGTGCCTTCTACTTGCAATTGCAGAGCAATATATTCGGTGGGCTGGATGAGAGTCTGCTGGCCCGCGCCGAGGCTCTGGCAGCCGTGGACATCGTTTCCCAGAGCAAGAGCCACCACCACCATCCGCCCCACCACAGCCCTTTCAAACCGGACGCCACCTACCACACTATGAACACCATCCCGTGCACGTCGGCCGCCTCTTCTTCGTCGGTGCCCATCTCGCACCCTTCCGCGCTGGCAGGCACGCACCACCACCACCACCATCACCACCATCACCACCACCAACCGCACCAGGCGCTGGAGGGCGAGCTGCTGGAGCACCTGAGTCCCGGGCTGGCCCTGGGCGCTATGGCGGGCCCGGACGGCGCTGTGGTGTCCACGCCGGCTCACGCGCCGCACATGGCCACCATGAACCCCATGCACCAAGCAGCACTCAGCATGGCC
Source organism: Macaca fascicularis (assembly GCF_037993035.2). Lineage (NCBI taxonomy): Eukaryota > Metazoa > Chordata > Mammalia > Primates > Cercopithecidae > Macaca > Macaca fascicularis. The sequence continues at coordinate 151,472,719 of NC_088379.1, forward strand.
CACGCGCACGGGCTGCCGTCGCACATGGGCTGCATGAGCGACGTGGACGCCGACCCGCGGGACCTGGAGGCATTCGCCGAGCGCTTCAAGCAGCGACGCATCAAGCTGGGGGTGACCCAGGCAGATGTGGGCTCCGCGCTGGCCAACCTCAAGATCCCCGGCGTGGGCTCGCTTAGCCAGAGCACCATCTGCAGGTTCGAGTCCCTCACACTGTCGCACAATAACATGATCGCGCTCAAACCCATCCTGCAGGCATGGCTCGAGGAGGCCGAGAAGTCCCACCGCGAGAAGCTCACCAAGCCTGAGCTCTTCAATGGCGCGGAGAAGAAGCGCAAGCGCACGTCCATCGCTGCGCCAGAGAAGCGCTCGCTCGAAGCCTACTTTGCCATTCAGCCTCGGCCCTCCTCTGAAAAGATCGCCGCCATCGCGGAGAAGCTGGACCTGAAGAAAAACGTGGTGCGCGTCTGGTTCTGCAACCAGAGGCAGAAACAGAAAAGAATGAAATATTCCGCCGGCATTTAGAAGACTCTTGGCCTCTCCAGAGACGCCCGTCTCTTCGTCCCCCCTTTTCTCACCTTCTCTCTCCTGCCTCTTTTCACTTTTGGCGACCAGAAACAATTCCAGTAAATGTGAATCTCGACAAATTGAGGACTGAAGAGGAAGCGAACAAGCGAACAACTGAGCCCAAGCCGGTGAGAATGTAAGACAGTTTCTCAAAGGAAAGAATAACAAAAGATGGCATTTGTCTGTTGTAGCAAAGTTGTCCCTTTGAACCCCACCTCGGATCCTTCAGAGGAAATGTGGAGATGGCTGTTTGCAGGAAGGCAGACGAGACAGCCTTTAAAAAGTCCACAAGAATGATCAAGTAAGATTTGTTTTTATTCTTACAGACATCACCCCTGTTCAAGTTGAAAAGTACACTTTGCAACTATTTTTCAGAAATAGAAATTGATTCAGGACTAAAACTTTAAACTAGAGTTGATGCTTAATGTGATAGAGACATCTCTAAAGTATTTTGAATTTTAAAAAAAGATGGCAGATTTTCTGCATTTACACTGTATATTATATATATATTTTTATTGTGGTTCTTACCCCCTTTTTCCTTCTCTGAAGTGTTAATGCTTAAGAAAAGAGTTGCGCCTGCTGTGTCCACTGATCTTGAAAGCTATTATTGGTTATTGCAGAACAACCCTCTCTGTAAATTATTAATTTATCTCTCTAGCAACTTAATTTTGTGCACATTCTAATTAATTAAACTTCTTTCGTCTAAAAAAAGTGGGGGAAATGTATAGCTAGTAACATTCAAAAAATTTTGTTTGATGAGTTTACCGAATTTTTACAGCTTTCCTCCTATACTGTGTTCCTTTTGACCCATTTGTATATTCTCACTTGAATGAAGATTGTTTTTTTCTTTGTTTTTACTGGTAGTGTTCTGATTTGTGAGTAGACACTCAGTAATGGATGTCTTAATCGTGTAGACCTGATTCACTGTCTGAAGTATTGTTTACTTCGTTACATATTTAATGGGGATTCCCACATTGTCCCCATGACACATGAGCGCTCTCACTTACCCTTACACACACACACACACACACACTCACACACACCTCTAACAGAAGGGAAGAAGCAGTTGGAAGCATGACTGATGCACCATTTTCTAGCTTTAGGTGCATTTGCCACTTGGTGTTTGCCCTTCGCATTTTAAGATTTCACCAAGGTATTTCAGTCTTCCAGTTTTCAATTGCTTTGTTGGCTACATGTTAACATTTATAGGAATCCTTCAGTTTTTCCTTTTGGAGGTTTGTTTGTAGAAAAACTAATTTGAACTATAAGAAAGACAGTGCACTGCTTGTAAATTCACATTGTTTGGAAAAATTCTTTTGGAACAAAAAATTAGGTACGTGATAACTGGTACCTTATCTACTGTAAATATTTCATTAAAAATGATGCACACATAGATATATTCTTACAAATTTTGCTGTATTGCTGTTCCATTTGAGGTTCTCCAAAGTCTTGAGTTCTGTATATGGCCTGGTTTCTTGTTTTTATTAATAGATGGTTTATTTACTATGGTAATGTATTAATTTATTTTTGGTGTTGTTTGATTGTCTTTCATTGAAGAGATAATTTTAATGTTTTATTGGGAACGTATGCTGCTTTTTCATTAAAATATGTTATTAAAATTAAATGGCTTTTAAAATGTGATGTTATTTTAATCATTTATGTGGGAAGTGTTTTGGTGGGAGACTTTTTAAAAGGAGGAAGCACATTTTGATGATTTATTAGGGAGTGGTTGTTATGAAAGTATAGCTTGGACTTAGTAGGGGCTGTTTCTCTGGTAAAGTATTAAAGAACAAGGTTTATAACAGCTTTTTAATAGTGAGAGCTCATCTCACAGGATACTTCACTTTCCTGCCCAGAAGAAATTACGATATTTGGCTCCAAATATCTCCCTTGGAGTTCTTCCTTCAGACTTGCAATAATTCTGCAAAAAGAATCTTTATAAGCAGAGATATTGGATGGAAACAATTTCATGCATTCCCTCCCATCTCTCAGGAGTAAAAGTAAGAAAGGAACTCAGCTTACTTTTTAGCAGCTCTAGGAGACTGGGTGTGGCAAGAGCCAAGGCCTGGTCGGAGGAGTACAGCACCCTGGTTGAGGCCCAGAAACGAACCCACTATAGCCTTCAGTTTGGTCACCACCACGGGAAAGCAACAAACCCAGACAGAGCAGGAAGCACCTGAGTTGCTGGCTTAGGAAGTAAAGTCTCTCTCTCTCTCTCTTCCCGCATTTCCCATGACCTTTAAGGAAACACATGGCAGAGTAGGGCTGAGGAAGAAATGCTATGTAGTTAGAAGTAGCAAATTTTTGCCCTCTTCTGTGATTCACCCTGACACCAGAGTTGGTGGGAAGTCTGTCTGACTCTGGTTTGGCACTGACACAAGAAAATTCATCATGCTTGATGCAGTCATTTCTTCTTCTGATCCTAGCTTAAACACATCTCTCCACTATTTTAATAATATTAAGACTCCCTACAACAGTTGGACAACATACTTAATATCAGGTTTTCAAAGATTTTTTTCCCTCAGTAAGTGTCTGGTTTAGATATTTGTGTTATTAATATCTCATACTATTAATTAATATAAGAATATCACGCTAATCTATAGCTCAAATGAGAGGAAGAACTAGATCATTCTCCGGGAGTAATTCTATTAACCTGAGCTGTGACTCCTCTGATATGGAACTATCTTGAAATGTTTCTTATTTTGGAGACAAGATTAGGAAATACCCTATGAGTCAATGAAAGTTGTTACAGTGACTCAAGTTGGGATTAAATATTGTTGGAAATATAATAATTTCTGGATGTAACAAAAAGCATTGTGAAAGTTAGATGGAGAATGGGTGGAAGAACCCCTTTTTATCACTGAAATAAGAAAGACACCTGAAGAAACAAAATCTGAGTGTCCATTAGAAATAATGAGATATTGCATAGGTGCCTAAGAAAACATTAAAACTTGTAGGAATTTAAAAGAAAAAATTCTGAGTTCAAGTATAGTAATACTGATGGTTTAATTCTATTTCTGTCTTGAAGGCTGAAAGTTTCTTCTTCTGTTTCCCTTTGTATTCTTAGATTCGGTTTTCCTGAAAGTCTTTTCAAACAGTCAGCATATGCTGAGTTAAACTCAGCTCGGTACAATGCTGAGTACTAATTTCAGTACCATGGATAGTAACTGTAGCACTCAGCTCTACTCCAACTCACCTTTGACCAAAAAGTTTTTAGCTAACTAGACAACCTTCTGCTTTCTTTCTTTCTCCAGAGTGGAGAAAATGAATAAAATGACTTGAATGTGCAACAGATTCAGCTTGCTTATCTAGGATAAAAATGATATTCAATAAATAACACCGTTCCCTTCTCATGTGTGGATTTTTAGTGAAAGCGAGTTAGCTGGCAGGAAATAAGACAGATGTGCTAGTGTCTTATTTCTACAAATATAGCATCTATAAATGAAGACGAAAACACTGTAAAAGTAGTAGAAATTGAGAAACATATTGGACAGAAATAAAAAGGAGTTTTAAAAGTGCTTTTGAAGTATATGACAGCTTGCATATGTGCATACATGCCTAAGATTTTTGTGAGAAAAGTGACATAACAACAACTATCCATATATACTTTCATAGTTGAGAGTAAAGGCTTATGTTTTCTCCTGATTCACCAGGTGTTCTTTGTCTCTCGTGTTCCTGGACTTTCAAAAGTACATCGCATTTTGTTAATCTTCTCTGTGTTAGGGTAAGAGAAAACTTTCTTGTCTGCAAAATGGAAATATTTTCATTCTTAGAGCATGCTTAAATATGTGTTGTATGGGAAAAGCTGAAAAGAAATACATTCTGAAAGTTTTTACTAAAGAGAGTCGCAGAGATACAGAGACAATACCAAACCAAAGAGATTTGGAGAGAAGAGGTTGGTCTTAAAGAAAAAATTAAAGCTAAGAATAGGCTGAACCATGTATAAATTGTTGAGAAATATCCATTTGGTGTTGACTTTCAAAATACTCAAATGGATAAGTAGTAGAATGTGTCTGAAAATTCTTGTCATATCAATCAAATCTGCTGGCATTTATGACTTATTTCCTAATTTTCCCCAAGGTCCACAATTGCTATTTTGTTGGAAAGAGATATATTATGAATTGACTTAGTAGCACATCTAGACATCTTGAATATTATGTTTCAGTATTATGTAGTTTATTTTTTAGACTTCCCTAAAAGCAAATGATCCAATCTTTTTGTTCAATGTGGTCATCTAAATCCAAACTGAAATGGAACAGAAATGATCATGTAAGCCCTGGTTGATATCTAAGCACCCTTCATAGCAAAACATTATAACTCCATCCAGAAAGAAGTAAGTTTCTTTCAGATATCCGACATTACATCAGTTGATCGACTTTTTATCAGATTATGTTTCATTGACACATAGCTTGGGGAAAAATAATGTAAGTATGAAAAAGCAAATGAAGTAGTTAGGATTTACATACAATGTAATACTCTTCTGTTTTCCATAAAGTTGATTTTTAAAAATAAGTGATAGTACATAACACCTTTCAATATCAAGGAGAGATCCTGTTACTTCTCTTTGTGAAGAGAACTGAAACTTTTTCAAGATAATTGAAATTTGAGGGATAAAAATGTTTTATCTCAAACTTCAAATAAATCAATTTATTTTGACCTATCTATTCGAGAAGCTCTTGAGAGACAGTGAAAAATGCATAGAAAAATTCTCTTGATTTTAAAAATAATATTATTCAGAGAATGAAGCTCAAATTTTTCGAGGTAGGCAATGAGAGTAAGTTTAGAAATTTGTTTTTGGAATTGTTTTGCAAAAACCCTTTATATCTCTAGGTAAATGATTCATATTAGAACTCAAAACTTCACTTTACTTTTCAGTTGGTCTTGGAGGGGGTTGCTGCAACAGAAGGGAAAAAAAGTTGGATTGGTATCCTGTAGGACAAAAAGGAAGATAAAGGTTTTTGGATAGTTATGATGTTCCTGAAGTCCACATTTGTCAGGAGACAGACTGATGGCAATGAGAAAAAAAAAAAAATCACTAAATTTCCCCTGCCTTGCCCCTTTAAAGGAGTCATTTCCAGTACTGAAAGTCTATTATGAGTGAATTAATAAATTACACAGCAAATTATTAAATCTAGATAATTACAAGGAATAAGTAAGTAATCATTAGTTATCTCAGCTAATTACTGTGGGTCAGAGCCAGCCGGAATGTGAAATCCTCCGCGGGAATTGAAATTAACTTTGCACAGTGAGTCTCTCTGCTTGACATCCCCAGTCTGTAGGCACATGGCAGCTCCCCTGTGAGCCAGTCTTTCTATTTAACTTGGAGAGAATAGAAATAAAATTAAGTGGTGATGTGATAATAGGAAGCTGCTCAGAAAGCAAACTGTGGGTTTTATTCTGTACTTTCAACGCCTGGAGATGAAAAGCTTTATTTACACCGTTTCAAAAAAATTTAAAGCACCCTTGTTGAGATGGGCTCCCCGAACACACATGCACACATATCTACAGTCGACTGTTGTGACAGTCAGATTAGCAGCACATGAAGAAGGCTGAAGAAGAACAAACGTTTTGAGCCCTCTCTCTCTGTCTCTCTCCCTCCCTCCCTCCCTTCCTCCTTCTCTTCCTCCCTCTTCTCTCTTCCTCTCTCTCTCTCTCTCTCTCTCTCTCTCTGATGTGGGGAAGGGGGAAGGCAGCAGTCAGAAATAAAAAAAAAATATTGCTCTTTGCTTTCATTCCACACAGTGGAAAGGCTGTGGAAAAGTGCAGCCTGGCCTAATAATCTGTTTGTTTTGTTTTTGTTTGGGTAACAATATGCTTTCATCTTGCCACAGGAAGAACCAGCTTAGTGCAAACGTTGTCTCTCGTTGATCTTTTGCCACATGCTTCGAGAACTGGTGTCTCTTGTTTTCTTCTCATACAGCATCACTTTCTGAAGCCAGCCTCCCCTATCCTCTCTCCCTCCACTCCCACCAACCCCTGAGGCCTTCTCAAAGGGCAGAGAAGAGGGCAAAGCCTGGTGCCCGTTGGAAAGTGGAAAATACATCAGTGATAATGTAATTGTGTGTATCACAGGGCTGGGAAAGCCTGGACATACCAAGAAGAAAAAAATCTGCTGTTAATGTATTAAAATTAGGGGGGGTAGAGAGCTTTTTTTTTTTTTTTTTTTTTTTATCAATTGCAATTAGATGGACAGTCTTTCCGCTCATTCCCTGCTCTAGTCTGGGATGATAATAAAAATTTAATGAAGCCTGGGACGAGCAGAGAGCTCTGTCTAGGGACCGTGGAATAGAATATTTTAACTGTACATTTATACCAACTGTCTGGCTTCAAAGACGTGACTGCTTTTAATCTCGAATTAGAAAACCACAGACTTGAAATTAAATATTAGATACCCCCGGATCCCCTTCCTTTCTGAAATATTGTCACGACTGTTTTCCTCCATTGCCCCGTAACACACATATCTTAGGTCTCCAATTACGTTTCCGTGAATAATAGATGGCTTTGATAGGGTGCAGTATTCTGGTGCTTTTGTGTTTGTGTGTGTGTGTGTGTGTTTGTTTTTTTAAAATAGAGTTAATGCAATATTAATTGGCTGTAGATGTTATAAGAATGCACAGCCCCATTTTCAGGAACAAATCGATGAGATAGGGATGCGAGAGAGGGAAGACGAAGGCTTTTCCCAGTGTAGGTCACTTCTTTGCGGAGAGTCCTTCTCAGAGCTTTGGGTAAGTGAAGAGGCGCCTTAAGTTCCACAGTCCCAGCTGCTCAGGCTCTGCAGCCTGGAGGCGGGAAAGGGAACAGTGAGACTGAGAAGCAGGACGCGGGGACAGGCGATCGCCCAGAAGCTTTCCTCGCTTTTGGAGGCTAATGCTACGCGCCCGCCTGCGGGGCTCAGGCGGCACCAAGGAATCAAGATCCTCGCCCCCACCCTCGGACTCACCACCTAATGCTTTGCACAAGCTGGCCTTGGGTTCCCTGCCAGTCCCGTCTCCCCTTTCTTCCCCTCCGGTTCCTGGTATGCACTGGTGACAGGCGGTTTGGGAGAGGGTGAGGGGCAGAGTCCAAAGGGCTGGGGGTGCGTGGGATCAGAGCAGAACCTCCCTCCCTCGCTGGAGGAGCTCGCCCGGGCCCCAAGGGGCCCCCAGAGCTGGGGGAGCAGGCGCCTCGCCAGGCGCTCAGCCAGGAACCCGCAAGAAAGAGAGGCCCGGGCGCCTCGCCCCCTTGCATTTTACTAATCACGTCTATTTAAATTCTAGCGCGGTCCGCCGCGCTCTCACTGGGAAAGCTCTGGAGAACTGGACCCATCAATTATTCTGAAAAAATCCCTGACTACGTGAGGCTTCCAGCCAGCCGGAGGGAGGCGGCGGGAGGAGGTGGAGAACCCAGCCCCTACCCCTCTCCCCTCCTCTCCGTCCCTCCCAGCGCGGCCTCTTGATATACAATCAACTTCAGGGTTCTGGGGCCCCAGGGAGCCTTGCGCGCATTCTCAGGGTTCGAGCTTTTGTGGATGAGGAAGGAAGGTGGTGGTAGAAGGTTGAGACCTGGCCTGTGCAGCGCATCCGCTTCCAGAGCTGTTATCCCTTGTGCACCACCCCTTTCTCACTTTTTGCCAGGCCCCTAAAGCTGGCCTAATGGTTGGGGGCTGCTGGGCACGGAGCAGTTTCTACTCGGCCTTCCTCTGCTTCAAGGATAGGGCCTTCGGGGAGAGTCTAGCTCAGAAACTTTTTAGGAACCTCAGCTTAAAGTCCTGTAGCACGAACCCCATCCCCCATTCAGGCTCCAGGATGCCCTGAGGCCGAGCTGCAATCCAGGCGCGCAGCTGGAAGAACGCGTTCGCCCTAAAGTAGGGAGGCGAGTGAGCCTGGCTAGTAATTACTGCTCCCCCCACCCCCGCCCAGCTTCACCCGCCCCCACCCGGCGCTGGGTCTGCAGCCATTACTCCAGCTGTCACTCGGCGGAAAGCAAGCTCCCTCCCCCCAGCCCCAGAATTGGCTGTAGCTAACAGAAGCCAGTGCCCCCCTCGCCCTCCCATAGGGTCTGGATCGTGGCTCTTAAAAACTTGTCCTAATTTTTCATCAATACTGTACTTCCTCTTTCCTCGCTCCCCTAACTTTTGCATTTTCTGGACCCTGGGAGCATACTCAGAGTCTTATTTGTGTATATGGGTGAGGGTTTTTGCTTTTTATCTCTGGTGGTGGGGGGCTTTCTGAATAATTGGAGGCAGCAAGAAAATGAGAACTGATATTTTTGAGAGAAGCCAACTAGCTTCTGAAATTGTTGTAAGATGCCAAGTCGTCCTGTTAAACTAACGGGGTTTGATTTTTTTAAAAAAAGTTACTGATGTGTTTGTAAGTGACTAAAAGGCTTAAACTAACACCCTCTGTACGATTCGTTCAGGGCAGTGTTTGTGTTCTTGGAAGGCCTGAATGACTCGGGTTGGCAAGGGACACCTGGAGATGCAGGGTTAATACACATAGGGCTGGACAGTCCTACTCTCCCTGTGGGCTACCTTGGCTTTGTTAAATGGCTGTCTGCATTTCTGTGCCTTTCGGTTAAACTGAGTGAAGACTCACTGACTTCCAGAGGCAGAGTAGGTCATGGTTTGGGGAATTATTGGCCGAGTGTGTGATATGATAGAGGTGAAGAATCTTTTTGCAAAAACAGTCACATGACGCTCCAAATTCAACAGCAGTCCCAAGCCCAAAAAATATAATAAGGCTTCTGACCTTTGCGAAGAAGGGGCACCTTTTGTGCTCACTAGTTATAAACCTAGGAGCCCCTATTTCTTGCACTGGGGTGAGGGTGGAGTGTCTCTCCCTAGGTGGCAGCTGGCTCCTTGGTGTACCGAAGCAAGGCCTGGATTCTAAAGGTTCTTTAAGAACTGACCTGAACCAAAGCATTTTACAACAGAGTGAAGGCACCTTTTGCAGCATAGCAGAGGGCCATTGTATACCCCCTATCAGCCATGCTCCATGGACATGCAGATTCCAAGATTCTCAACTTCAACTCTGGCATTTTCCTCAAAACTTCTCACCTGCATCACACACACACACACACACACACACACACACACACACACACACCACAAAGCAACAAATGGGCGCACTCCAAGCCATTCTCCTGCAATACCCCCTGCCAGCATGCTTGGTGAAACTTTTCAAACTCACTCAGAATGCCACTTTCTTAGTCTTACCAAGACGCTTGCTTCTCCTGGGAAGGTGCTTGAGACTCCTCTTTCTGTGTATCTTTTTTCAAAGCACCTGATGGGGCTTTTACCTTTTGTTTGCTACAGGTGTCTTGCCTGTGGGTCCTCCCTTTACGCAGAGCCCAACACGGTGTCTTTTTGGCAGGAGCACTTCTGGCTCCAAAGGTGGAAGCCATCTGCGTTTCCCGGGGAACACAGGGGACCTGGCCTGCAGCTGGGCTCAGCAGAGACAGGCAGGGATGAGGATCCAGAATTAAAGTGAGGATCTCTTTGGAAGCAGTGTTCAGTGCTTCAGTCTTTACCCTCTCCAGGGTTTTGTGGTGGCTTTCAGAGAGGGTAGCCTGGCTAACTGGTTTTAAGTCCCATTTTGGTACCAACTCCAAGGTACCAAGTAATGGTGCCTAAGCGCTAACTTTCCATTTCAGTTTCTGGAGGTGACATTTTGTCACCTTGAGCCAGAATGAAGTCAGCTCCTTTCTCCTTCACCTCCAGAGTGTTAGGATTTTGTTGGGGAAGAGAACTCGGCCCCTGGCTTTTGAGCTAGAATGTCTGATTCCATCCGGGAAAAGAGCAGTTTGAGGACCCTGGGGTCCCCACCCTTAAATTAAATCTAACTTCCCCTAAATAGTCCTACTGGGTTAGGTAAGAATTGGTTGGCAACTTACACTTTCTTTCATCAACTTTTCACTTTACAGCCCTGAAAGCTTTTAATTACAGTATTGTCAAAGGGGCCCATTCTTCCATTTCCTAAATCATTTCATTGATTTTTTTTTTTTCTCACACTGCTTTCCTTTTCAGGGAGACTTATTTCTTTTTCCCTGGGATTCACTCTGGATTTGAAAGGTGAATAAGAAAAAGAGGGAATATGTGAGGGGGAGATGGGTGGCTAATAGAAGAGTTATCTATCTTTCCCCAGGGAGAGGAAAATAATGCAAAGATGACCACATATGTTATCTCTCTATCATAGATCCTGCAGTGTAGACATGCAAAGAGAAAGAGGAGCTATAATAAAATAGAAGGGCATCAGTGCGGGGAGCTAGACCAGTTTCATTTTGCCAAGTATTCTCAATTTGTTCTGAGGAGAGGAGCAGACATATCTGGATAACTGGTAATTAGACTCAGTAATATGCATTCATTCACTGTAAAGAAATCACAAAAGATGTTATAGTAGATCAAGTTTTCTGAGCTGAATGTGGCACACACGGCTTCTAATTCTGAAAAGCTCAGTCACATTTCCTCTCAAAACCAGGCAAGACTAGAATTCTTTGGTTCTGTCATTAATTTTGTTATTAAGGTAACTCCAGGTTTGTTTTTCAAATAGTGGTTTTACCAACCAGTTGTGGCATCAGTGCAGAACACAAGGTACCCAGTGGAGAGCAGAAATGAGCAAGAGGTTGCTGTCAGACAAAGGGAAAGCTGAGGCTGCTGTTTCTGTTTCCTCCCATTGCTGTAGAATCCTAAACTAGAAGGTAGCAGAAATGTCCGGATGTTTCCTACATGGCCTTTTTGCACTAGCAATGTGTACAATTGGGGAGGAAGTTTGGAGGGGAGAATAGACAGATTTAATTTAGGTTAAGAACAATTGTATTTATTGTACCCCAATTTGAAACTACTTCATGACTCAGTAACGATGCTCCTCAGCATCGTTTAACTCCACCATTTAACTCGCGGCCATTAGGTATCAGTTACTGCAAGATAAAATGATTTAATCAGCTAGGCGAAATCTCTTTACTGTTCAATCCTTCCTCCTTCCATTTTCCCCTCCCCCTTCTCTCTTTTCTCTCCTCTCATCTCTCAAATAGCTTGGATGAGGAAATCTTAGAAGCTGGTGTCACTGTTAGAAGCAACTCACTTATTGGGGCAGAATTTCTGTATCAACTTTAATGCTGCCCATGAGTTGCTTATAAAAATGATCCCCCCAAATCTGTATTTACCTTGCATGTGAAGGCAGAGGAAACTATCCTGAGATGCAATAATGCTTGGCTTTCCTGAAACAGCAAGACTGAGTCTTTATTTGTTTGTAACTAATAATAAACAAGCCATTGACAAGCTAGAGTTGGGTGTCTATTTAGGTTTTGCAAACTCACTCATACAAACTCTTTCCCCTTGTTCAGGAAACGATGCTATCCCTGAAACTGCAGCCAGATGCAGCTCCAAGCAATCCCAGTGTTACATATGATATTTCCCCCAGCTGGCTGATGGCAAGTTGATGTGATAAAGCAGAAACTGGACACAGGTAAGACCATCTTAGGCTAACTCTTCTCCCCAGCTTCCCATTAGGTACAATGAAAGGAATAGGTTGGAAGGAAACAAATTTTAGGAATCAGTCACCAAACCCTTTTGTACACTCTGATGACTTGAGACCTAAATCTTTTAATGAGGGAGTGTTGGATGGCACAAATAAATAATATTTATTTATTAATAAATAAATAAATTGAAAAACTAAAAAGCTACAATATCTCCTCCATTTTGAATTGGGCAGGTATTACTGTTCCTCCAACCTTTCTGTTTGAACTCCTTCAAGTTCTCTTTCACCATTCTTCCTCCCACCTCACCACTACTACACTCATCACTGTTCTCCTCCTCCTCTTCTTTCTTCTCCCACTCCCTTCCCCGCTAGCACACTCTTGCAGGATGCGAATTGTATGCAAAACTAGGAATGAGATCTCAAGTGATTTCACAGTGAGAGGATTCAAAAAAGTGATACACAAGGCTTAGATCCCTGAAAATTGTCTGGGATATGTGGTTAGGGAGCCTGTGAAGCAGATTTGGGTCCTAGTGAAGGATGGAGCTGTGACTGTTCTGGGTATGTTGGTGGGTGTGAGGTGCAGGTCAGAGGGGGATGAGTCTGAATGCTTTTCTTTTTTTTTTTTTTTTTTTTTAACTTCTTTAACCATGTGGGGGAGGTGCCAAGGACATTTTTACTCTTTTGCTTGAAGAAGGCTACATCAACTCTAGAAGTTATCATATTTACTACCTAAACACACTGACTTTTAGATGAAAATGCCATCAGTTGTCTCTGCCCAGTTCTATTGCAGATCTATTAATCATATCCACAAGGATTGCCAAAATGGCAGGGCTCTCTTCGCTTTTCAGTTTATACAGAACAGAATCATTTACATAAAGTCCTTAAGGCAAATAACTGTTGGGGCTCTAATTTATATCTGATCGAAAATTAGCCGTCATTATGCGCTCCATTAGCAGCGTCTTTAATGTGCTTCTAAGCACCATTTGTCAAGCGGCTTGTTAATATCCTTCAAGTCTTTAAAGTTGAGAGCTCATTAAAGAGTACGCTCTGTTATTGATGTAATTTAGATGAGTTTGGAAGAGCAAGTACACCATGCCTTGAATGGGCAACCTCCAGAAGCCAGGGCAAGGGGGCATTTGGTCACCAAGTTCACTTTCAGTGATCTCCTAGAAGCCTTCATATTTCTTTGAGTGCAGGTCTCTGAGTCCTGTGAGTGTGTTTTTGAAGGCCCTCTCCCTGAGCTGGGTGTAAGTCATTCATTTCTTAGGGAAGATCTATATTTGTCTACAATCTGCCCTTCTTTAACTTCTCAATTCATATTTACTTTGGCTTACTGAACCTTATGCGAAGAGTTTGGGTGGGAAATGGGCCCTAATCGAATGTTCTTTATGAAAGGACTCACCAGTTTCCTTTTTTCCCCCTCTTTTCACCTCCATCTTCTATTTACACTCAGTTGTTTGCTTCCTGAGGTTTCCCCCTTCATTCCACAGGGTAGAGGAAGTAAATATCCATTGAGAAAACCATAGGCTTAAAGACAGAGATACTGTCTTTAAACCTATTTTCACTGAGGTACAGTAAACCCGCTTAATTATGTACATATTATTACATTATCTATCAACCACCCCATCAGAAGAGCATAAAGGCCAATAAATTACCTCAGTTATTTATCTAAAAATCCATATATTTTGTCATTTTCTTTCTGGAGGAGATTATGTTAGTGTAACACAATAAAGAAAACCATTAGCACAGCCAGAAAATTGCAACTGAGTGCAACAATAATTCCACTAGCAGGAATAAATAACAGTTAGAAAGCTGCATTTCTGTCCGGGATTTTCTGGTAGGTTGAATCAGCTTCCTCTTGAATCCAGTCTTGAGTGTATACAGGAATCCTGCTATCAGGGGGGTTTATTCCGATTTTGCATGCACCCCCATCTCTAAATCTTACCTTAAAAGAAAAACATTCAAGCCACCATGATTTTTGAACCCCACTTCTATTCCTACTCTAAATTCATTTCCCCTCCTGAGACCTTCTGGGGATTCAGAGATTAATGCAAGATAATGAAAGACATTAGGCATTTTATTCCCTCCTCTAAATTTCCAACATTCTTTCAGTCTTACAAGCTCGGATGTGAAGGGGGTTCTCCTTTATCACACAGACGTAAAAATGGAACCAAGAGTTTAGGAACTGGACTTGTGCGGGGCTGGTCCAAATGCCTCAAAGTCTTCTCTGTCCTCACCCCCTTATCAGAGATAAGAATAATCTCATTTTCATTATTTGTTGAACGGCTTATTCTTGCGTTCCACGCCTTAAAAGAGTTCATTACATACACACGGAGAGAGAGAAGGGAGAAAGAAAGATATAATAAGATCAATTTAAGGACATATTGAGGTCATATAACAGCACAAATATTCTCAAGTGCTCTGTATAATGTGCAGTGGGGATTTTGGGCAGTTTTATTGTGTGGTAGGATCCTCATCTCCGTTGTTTTTTACAGGATTCCTCCAGGCTAAAGTAATAAAGCGAGTAATTAGAATGCTAAAGACAGATGTAAATAACAGGAATGAGACAGCGGTGACAGATGAGCGGCTGGGTCAGGAAGGAGCCCAGTTGGTGGAAATGACACCGCTTCCCCGCTCCGGGTCCCCTCCCCCACCTCATTCGGGTTTTCTCTCTCGGCCTCTCCTCCCTACTCGCCTTGGCCTTAGGCGGCCGACCGGGGACACACCGGTCAAAATTGCGTTTGGGCGGCGCGGCGATGCTGCGGTCTTGGGCAGCTGCGCAGGGGCGTCCCGAGCCCTGGGAGCCGCAGACTCGTCCAAGGATCCGCCGCTTGGAGGGTGCCTGGGCCCTCCGGGGACCCCTCCCGGGCCGCCTGGACTTGCGGGTCTCCCGCGCCACCCCCACCCCATTCCCCGCCTGCGCCCCCTGCTGCGCTTCGCCAGCGTCCGGCTGCAGCCTGCCGGGGACCGCGCGCGGAGTGAACGGGCGCGGCAGCCCCTTCGCTTTCCCATCGACCTCGCTGCCTTCTGGCTTTTCTCAAAGCCTTTTTTTTTTTTCCTCCAGAGCCAGGGCGCAGATACCCCGGCGATGCCTTCGCCGCCCATTTGACCGAGGTAACCCAGGCCTGCCCTTGGTGCCTCCGCAGGCCGCTCCACCGCGGCCCAAAGCCGGGGAAGCGTCCCAAGCCCGCGAGGTCTGCCACGGAGACCCGGAGGACCCGAATACTCAGCGGAATGCCACCCCAGCCGGGTTCTCTGGATTCCCCTCCGAGGCCACCCTGCGGAAGCCGGCCGTCCCCACAGGCTACCTCATGTAACTGAGACCTAAGAAAAAACTCTCCATACCTTTTGACAAAAAGATGTACCAGAAGCAATTTGCCTTTTCAAACCAACTTACCAATCATTAGTCACATAGGAAGGCAAATCCAGTTGGTAATTCCTAAGTGGATGAGTTTCATTTCCCTCTCAACAATGTAAATGGGTTACACGGAAGTTAAAAAATGGTCAATGCTACTTAACCATTATCTTTGACATTACAGCAAAAGAATAATCAGATCTGATTAAAATCTCATAATGAGCAGGTCCTTTCGTTACTAAACCCCATAGATAATTTGCAGAATTCGGTCGCCAGAGAGATGCTCTTACTCCTGCTTAGAGGAACCTCAGTCCTAAAATTGGGCCCTGTTCAGGTTCGTTTTAAGATGAATGTCAATTCTAGCGATATTGCTGCCCTTTGGAGTGACTGTGATTTAGACTGAAGTGACCGTACATCGCCTTTCGCTTTAGAGCATTAAGTGCCCTGAGTACTCTTCAAATGAACACGTGTGCACACACACCTGAAACAAACAGAAAACTCGAGAGTGAACCAAACTAGCCTAGGAAGCATCTCTACTCTCCACTGATAATGTTGGGCCTGGGTTTGGGGTTTGTGTGTGTGGGCGTGAAGCTGCTTATGGAACAGTGACAAGCACACAGTGTCACTGAAGGATTCTTCTGCTACTTCCCAGATTATTAAAATTAGTTCTGCCCACCAGTGGAGGAAGAAAACCTCTTTTCCAGATGTTTTAAGGAGGATTGCAAATGGGTAGGGCCAAATAAGAGAATATGTCTTGAGACACCAAGATATAGGCCAATCAATTTTGGTTTTAACTAAACCAAATCGAGAAATGGATTTTCATCATTTGCATCAATAACTGCAATAGATACAGCTCTTAACCTGTTTCTCACCTAATTCTGACTATTATCTTATTTTGAGTTAACATTTTTTAGGTTTTAAACAACTGTTTCTTCCTCAAAGAGAAAAGAGCACAAACTGGGCAATATCTGTGGCACATTTATGAAGCTGGTGAGGATGGAACTATTGCTCTCAGGCTCTGAGACCAAGTCTGTGGGCTACATTTTTTGAATCTATTGTTAAATCTATACCTTCCAGATAGAGGTGATTAAAGAATGAGCACTCTTTCCTAGATGAAAAGTTTGTCAACATTGGTGGGTATTGATTAAAGATCACCATAATATTCATGCAAAATTGGAAGCCTACCCTGCATTATATATATACGTGTGTGTGTGTGTGTGTGTGTGTGTGTGTGTGTGTGTCTTTATGAAACTGGAGATCTGCTCCATTGTAAAAGAACTGGGCTTAAAAACTGAATTGGGCCTAATACTAATGCTTCTAGAGGTACATAACAGATAAATCCCCTCTGTTTGTGAGTTATTACATTTGATTTTGGAGAAAAAAAACATTGACACATTTACAAACTCAGTGTGCAGCCTCAGGACCTGAAATGTAGGTCTGATGAGGAATTCCGATGTAGTCATATGTCTGATAGCAATCTTCACTTACATTTCTATGAGAAAGCTTAATATGTTTTGTCTGAGAATCAGAGGCTGGTGCTGTTGTTGGTCCAGGGGAGGGAAGGGTGGGAGCAATGTCTCAGAAAAGGTTATGATGGAAATATGTGAGGTGGCCCAGTGCTGGGTGTGGATTCCTTTTAGCTAAGCCATGGGGCTGGAAATGAGGAGAGGTAGGAGAAGGGTGCGGAGGAGTGAAAAGTCCCATTGAATTGGACTTCCTCTGTAGGAAGTGAGAATCATCCACTTTCCCTGTACCTCTGTGAAGGACCTTTTCTGCGTGTAAAACTCTTTTCTGTTATAGAAATCTCAGACTTTAGGTTGCCGCTCATTAGTGGGTAATGAATTTAGTGGGTTATGACTAGCATCAAGAACATTTAAGAACACGTTTTTAAAAACAGAGTAGAATACAAACAGTCACTAGGGACCACATGCTCTGAGAATGAGTTTTGTTTGATAAAACTTTAGTTGTATTTATATTTGTATATTTATATTGGGCCATGGCAGAAAATATACTTTTTACTGTGTGTTTTACTCAAAACCGTTTGAGAACCATTGTGACTGGGCCTAGCTCACTTCCTTTCTGAGTCCCACCAGCCCTTAGTGGTTTATCAGTCCTTTTGCTTCATTGTCACTTATTGGTGCTACTTACTGAATGCTCCTCTAGTGCTTTCCTGTGTTATTAACTTCTCATGTCTATTTCTTTCTAATTGAATCTGAACTGTTTCAAAGCTGTGTACTTTAGGCTTCTTTGTATATTTTATGGTCTCTGAGGTGGTTCTGTACACTGTAGCAGTTGATAAATGTAGGTGGCTAATTATGTGCTTGACAAAATCAAGTCTGATCTAGGGATGCTTTTCTTTTCTTTTTTTTTTTTGCCAACTTTTATTTTAAATACAGAAGGCACACATGCAGATTTGTTACATGGGAGTATTACGTGATGCCAAGGTTTAGAGTAAGGATCCTATCACCCAGGTAATGAGCATACTACCCAATAGGTAGTTTTTGAACCCCCATTGCCCACCCTCTGGTAATTCACAGTGCCTATGGGTCCCATTTTCATTTTCATGTGTGCCCAATATTTAGTTCCCACTTATAAATGAGAACATGCAGTATTGGATTTTCTGTTCCTGTGCTAATTTGCTTAGGATTATGGCCTCCAATTTTTCTTAATGTGTTCTCTGCCTCCACTAGAGGCTCACTCCTGTCCCCTTGTTACTGGCTCTCATAGTGCTTTGTAGTGCCTTTGTGATACTTAGTGGAGTTTGACTACAAATATTTATGTGCTAGGTGATTGTTTCCTCCATCAGAGCATAGACTTCATTAGTGTAGACCAGGTCTGTTGAGCTCATTTGTACCTAGCACAATCCTTGGCACATGGTCGAAGCTCAATAAACATTTGTTGGCCAGCTGATTGACTAGTTGATGGGCGGAATGACATAACGAATGACCAGTCTTTGTTCTGGCAGAGGCAGCAGACCTTTTATTGCTTGCTGGCAGGAAGGTATTTTGCTAATGAACTTAGGATGAGAAGGAAAGACTAATAACTAATAATTTGAGGAAATTAAAACTTTGCGTGTGTGATATTGTCTTGTCCTTTTACTGCAATTATACTAGCAGTATATTATTTCGGTTCGCTTGTGCCTAGCTATAGGAAAGGGCTCCTGTACAAGAAACAGGTAAGTGGATGACGTTTTTGCAATTTTTGAAAAACTGTTATGGAGAAAAGGGATTCTACTGTATAAGATTTAGTTTGTAACTTACACTGGACATCCTTTTTAGAACTTGGAAGTTGTTTCCTTCTTGACAGAATGAGAATCCTTTTTCCATTAGATAAATGAGAGCTGCAACTCTGTGAATTTCCTTTTCTTGGCTGACATATACTGCAGACCTGAGATTTGGGTTAAAATCCAGTAGGTGTTTTCAACATACATTTTGTTTTGGAATATTTATCTTTAGTTCTTTAGTCTTCTACAACTTGCTTTTTTATTGTTTG
The DNA here is from genome assembly GCF_037993035.2 of Macaca fascicularis. Classification (NCBI taxonomy): domain Eukaryota; kingdom Metazoa; phylum Chordata; class Mammalia; order Primates; family Cercopithecidae; genus Macaca; species Macaca fascicularis. The sequence goes on from NC_088379.1 coordinate 151,491,583, forward strand.
TTTTTAATTTTCTTTTGATTAGGGGTTTTCTGGTTTTATTACACTTGTATCAGCATACTATAAAGGAAATGACATGTGTTGGCTTTGGAATTGGATAGACTTGGGTTCAAATTCTGAACAAATCGGCATTTTAATACTTCTTAGCTATGTGATTTTGGAAAAGAAACCTGTCTGTATCTTATTATTGTTGTCTGCAAAATGATATCAATACTACATTCCACATTGTTTTAATTATCGTCTGAAACATCACAGTATTTAGGACATTTTAGATACTCAGTAAATGTTAGTTCTCTTTCTATCCATTTATGATATGAAACTTTCAATCTGCTTTGGAAGGAGGTGGGTAGAACCCATGACAACAAAAGAGTTTGGTATGTTAATCTTATATTTTTTGTTTTTTTGAGAACCTGGGAAAATAATATTTTTTCTCTAAATTACTTCATCTTCAAAATTCAGAAAATAATAATCACCATATATTACTTCAGACAATTATGTATTAATAATATTGATGTATACACTATTTGATACAGTTCATGTATTACCTTAAGGATAATTTCAAAAAGGCACATGTTTATTTCTTTAAAAAGAGATAACCTGATATGCTGAGAACATCATTTCTGTTTTGATTATCAGGTTTTTGCATCAATAACTAAAAAATGTATAATTTTATTGGTACTTTAGTTTTAAGCTTATCATGTATTTATTGAGGAAATTTAAAAATCGCATTCTATGCCCTCCTAAGCAGTTACAATGTTTATAGAGAAGTATGAAATAGATTACTGCTTCAGCTTTAGATACATAATTCTAAGGACATAGGTAGTGCTTTTAGTAGTATAATACTAAGATTTCAATACCAGCCAAATAGAACTGGTTAGGGAGGTACACAGGCTTCCGGCAGAACCAGCTATCAGAAATCAGCGAAAGATCTGGGATCTAGGAGGTCGATAATCTGGGAATGAGAAACCAGTTCTTGATGTTACTTCCAGGCAGGCAGGAGTTCAAAATACAAAGGATGAAGGTCATTCAAAATATACCATAAACAGGAACGTAGACATGAAAGGAACAGAGTATTTTTCTCTAGTTTCCTTTATACTTGTTGAACTCTCTATACAATCTGAAACTGAGTTTGAAGGTGTGTTCTGGAAGTAATTGAAATGTAGGGAATTCTGCTACTGTATTCATGGTTCAAGTGACACGTGAGACCTTGTATGACATGTGAGACCATTATATAATGCTTTTTTTCTCCCACCATGATTCCTGGAATTATTACGTTAATTAGTAACTTGAATATTTTAATCATTAAGTTAACAAAGCTTTAATAAATTTCAGATATTTTGAAAGATGCTGGAAATAAAAGATGTGTCCTACCTTTGAAAAGTTTACAGTCCTTTGGCGAGAAGGACACCGGAAAAAATTGATAAGCAAATGATGAGTGCTTATGGGGTTAGGTCCGGAGTGTTATGGCAGTAGAGAAAGTGCTGCATCAATTTGTATTTCATCAAACGATGATAAACCCACTATTACCTTTAACCCTGCAACACAAACCCTGACTTGACAGAGGCAGAATGAAGAATTTATTTTCTTCAAAGCCAGTTTTGGCTAACATAAAACTGTAGTTATTTGTTAAAGTCATGAGGTAACTGTAGAGATGGTTCAAGAAAAGAGTGTTTTGCCTTTGAAGCTTGCATATTTTTTCTCTTTCAGTTAGCCATTTCAAGTAGAATACTTTTTGATACACTTGCTCAAGAATTTCAGGTTTATGCACATTCATTGTAAGCATTCTTAGCCAAATGAAAAAACGCCTCTATTCATCATTCCTTTAATGAGAATAGATAATTTCTTTTGGCTTCTAGAAAGCAGAATATTAGAAGTAGAAGAGAAAAAAAATTCCTTTCCTTATTTTACAAAGATGGTATGGTTTTATTTTTAGAATCAATACATTTTTGAGGAATTGAGTAGGTCGCAAACTGGGAAAAAGTTTCTCCTTTTACTTTTTTGTGGAACTATATGATTGTATTTTCTGTGCTACCACTTCAAGATGTTTCACTTTTGTTATTTGCAAAATGTGTCAGTTCAATATTTTGGGAAAATGTTGTATTCAGAAGAGAGACAGCTACTGCATGCTTTAACAATTGTGGATGTGAACAGTGAACATTTTGCATGATAACCTCAGAGAGCTGTTAAAGTTAGGAAAATGATAGCATGTCAATAAGCTCGAGTTATCTATTTGAAAGTCTATCTGTTTCTGATTTGCTTTTAGTATATAAGAATCTGGCTACTGAAGTTGCCCTACATTTCCCAGCACCTAGGGATCTGTCTTTGGCAGTCAGCTGCCCTGCAGGACTTGGCTAGGAGCCAGGCCACAAGAAAAGGCAGTATGGAAGTGGAGTGAGGAGAATTAGTTAAGCTTTTAATTAATTCACCCTTTCCTGTTATAGGGTTGTATAGAGAATCACTCTTCAGTTGTATTTCAAACACTCGAACTCAGCCACATATTGGCAGTAAGCAATAAGCATGAAATAGCATGCTAATCTTTAAGGATGACAGCATAGACATATATAGCAAAGCTTCACAGAGATACTCAGCAGACCCAGGGGCCCGGAAGAATTTGTATAGAGATAGAGGGCTCTGAGGCATGTCAAGGCACTGGGAAGTCTACTTCAACTGGTATAGCCACCTTTCTGGGTCTGGAAGGCACAGATGATGTTTATTGAAGTAGTAAGACATTGGAACACATTCAGCTGACACATGTGCACATAACTAACCTGGATACATTTAGACATGCTCAGTTTACACTTGTAAACTATTACCTTTGTGAGTTCCTTAGTCTGGGTGTGTACTCTGTACCACTCCTCACTTAAATTTCCTAATTCTTATAGATCACAATTTTGGGTAGTCATACACCAAAGTGGCCACTGTTACTGAAGTCAATTTTTAAAAAGTAAGAATGCATATTGTTATCATATAACAAGAATTCCTGAATGAGCACGGATCAAGTTGGTTAATCCAATATGGAAGGAACATTTTATCCACTGAAGAAAAGGAAGCAAGTAGCCTATTGCCTAGTGCAATATGAAGCATGATCTACAGAGTAGTATGGGTCATCTGAGTCTCAGAACCTTCAATAAGGCAGACCAGTGTAGGTAGTAAAGGCGGAAGAGTCAGGGATGTGGTTGGCAGCTAAGTCAGCTGCTGGTGATTTCTGTATTCTGTGGAGAGGCTGAGGAGCATGTGTGTGTAATAAAGATAATTTGATCTTTATTTATTGTCTAGGGGATTTTGTAGAGATTAAGCATGATATAAAAAGTGATAAAAGTTGACTTCTTAGGTTATATTTTTTGAATACAAATGATAGGATTTTAACAGCTTTGGTATTTTTTTAAAAAGTCTGTCTCCATATTGTCAAAAGTAAACAACCTTCTTCTTTCCTTCCTTCTCTTCTTTCTCCTTTCCTTTCCCTTCTGTACATCCTCCTGCTATACATCATACCGCTCTACATCCTGTTCTGGATGTCCCCCTTAAATCTCTTTTCCTTCTTAACATAGATTTTATCTGAAATCCATTTTACATTACAGTGGATATTTAAATTTTACTTATATAGCAAAATTTTAATAGCTAAAATGTTTCTGTGAAAATATAAATTGAAAGTGATTCTTTTTGTTTTTCACGGTAACATTTTGATTTTTTATATTACTTAGTATATGTAGTAAGCACATGGGTAAGCTGAAAAGTTTCAAATTCATCCTGTGAGAAGAACCCTAGAAAAAGAGAGTTAGTGAGCAATAACAAAAGATGTTGGATTTATTGTGTCCTATATTGTGCAGGACAGTAGCTAAGACTTTGTAAAAAGGCTTCCATAGAATAACCAAATGTTACAGTCAAAAGAAGCTTGAAAGATGAATTTAGTTCAATCTTCTCATGTTATAGGAAAAAAAGGTGATGTGACTTATCTTTGATCACACAACAAATTAGCAACATAGTACTGGATGGACTTCTGGTAGAATGAGTCTTTATTAAGTGTCTTTTCTGCAAACAATGACCTCACAAGAAATTAGGATAACATAAAAGCAAAATAGATTGTTACACATATTAAACACTATATCTATACCTCTGTCTGACTTAGTTTCAAAGCAGTTTTTCATTTTGCTGACTGTGAGGCTGAACTCTAAGGGACCGTGGCAAGGAAATAGTCTATTCTGTCTGGGTAGCATAATGAGGACGGGGCAGCCGTTGAGTGTGTCTCTGTCCCTGAAGCTGTCACATCCCTATTGCCTCATCTTGCCTTATTGACCTCTTGACTAGAAGATAATTCTTAATGACCTTCCTCATCCTCCAGAGTAGAAACCTGGAGAGTGACATGAATCATAATGCAGGGGGGTTGTGTTGAGGTTGGGAACGAAGAGGGACAAGTGTGGATGGGGAGTGGGGTTGGTGAGGTCTGCGTACATCAGGGCTTGGGGTCAAGAGAATGGAAGGTCCGAAGGGTGGGGAGATGGTTTCTAGACCTTGTCTTAGTCATAAAAAGGTCTAGTTGCTTCTATTCCATTCTCCATAGTTTAAATGTATCCTGACAGAAGTAACTGTGCATGGTGCCTCATGATGTTTGTCCCTGAATACCATATGTTTTAGATTTGGGAAGCAAATGCTCTCTTTTCTTATAATTGACTGGCTTGTACCCCATTCTGTATGCTTTTTTTTTGTTTGATCACTTCTCTAGTGTTGGCAAAGGCCATTGGATCTATACAATTTACAATAATATTATGAATAAATAAACTGATTTTGGGAAACACCTGGTAAACTTGGGAACATACGAAATTCTAAGAACACTCATCTGATACTTAAGTGCTTGAGTGTTATAGTTTTTAAATCTTGAAGTTATTTTCATTAAAATTATACATTTGTTATAGAAAATACAGAAATGATAGAAGAATATTTGTAAAATATAAGGGACTCAAAGTCTGTTAACATTTTGGAGTTGTTTATTTGTTTCTTCTTGTCTCTTTTTTTCTTTTTTTTTTCTTGAGACAGAGAGATGGGGTCTTGCTCTGTCACCCAGGTGGAGTACAGTGGCACAATCCTGGCTCACTGCAACCTCTGCCTTCTGGGTTCAAGTGATTCTCTTGCCTCAGCCTATGGAGTAGCTGGGATTGCAGGTGTGTGTCATGACACCTGGCTAATTTTTGTAGTTCTTAGTTTTTTTTTAAGAGATGGAGTTGTGCCATGTTGGCCAAGCTGGTCTCGAACTCTTGACCTGATATGATCTGGCCACCTCGGCCTCCCAAAGTGCTGGAATTACGGGAGTGAGCCACCTTGCCTGATCTCTTCTTGTATCTTTTCTATCTACTTATTTTTCCAGGTTTGTATATATACATACATTTGTAGTTTGCTTTCCCCCCACCCTTAGGTCAGGATTCCTGGTAATAGACTCCAGGTAGCAGGCAGTTTTCTTTATTATGGCAACATCATATTCTATTCTGAGGTTATACCATAATTTACCTATTTTTGTTGTTGTTTTGTTTTATTTTGGTGAGGGGCATCTTGCTGTGTTTCCCAGGCTGGCCTTGAACTCTTGGACTGAAATGATCCTCATGCCTCAGCCTTCCTAGTAGCTGGGACAACAGGTGCCTGCCCCGTTGTTTTTCTCTTATTGGACCCTTAGGTTAATGACAAGTTTTGGTATTAGAAATGTTGTTATAGTATACTTCTTGATAAATATGACTTCTGAGTTTGGATTCTTTTCTTGGCATAGATCGTGGTAATGGATTTATAGGATCTTGTTTTACGTTGTCAAATTACTTTCCAAAAATGTAACGGTTTACACTCTGCATAGGACATCTGAAGCTCTGTATGTCAAGCCTCCCTTTTACTTCCTCTTCTGGTAAGAGTACCTGTCCTGTTTTGATTTATCTCATCCCAGTGATGGGATTTTGGGGCCTCAGGGTGCTGCCAGGCAGTAACATGCCCTCCTAGATCTTAGCAATTAATATAATGGGTACATGTGATCCAAACTAGGCCAACCAGACTTCTTCCTTTGAGATTTTATGTTCTGAAGCTTGAGATGTTCTGTCCTCTGGGGTTCCTAAGCTCTGATAATGTCACTTGGTGGTGTCTGCTGCTGGGATGCCTGACTTAGGGAGGAAACTCTGCAACTGGAGAGAAGGAGGAAAATGTAAAGAGAAGTTGAGACGAGACACTGTAGGTTGGGACTGGGGGACAAAAGAAGAGGAAAAGGAGGTGAGAGAATAGGGGAACAAGAAGAGGGGAGAAGGGAATAGGGGAAAGAAGTAGAACAAAAGAGAGAGGAGAGAGTTGAGTTTTTCTATCCAGTTATTCCTGAGGTCAGTGGCATCCATATTCTTTCAGTTCCTTGTGCCAATAAATTCTTTCATGTGATTATGTTAATTTAAACATAATTTCTATGGCTTGTCCCTGAAAGAGTCCTACTTTGCATTCCCACTTTTTTCTATAGTTTCAGTTGAAATTAAAAATCTACAGTATAAATTCCCCACTTGACCTTGTACCCATACCAAGTATTAATCATAATCAGCATCAGTATTAATCACAATGGATAGCCATGCTGGAACTCAAAATGTTAAGTTGGTTGTAGGTCGCTTGAACCAAGATTAGTGACAACTTAAACCAGAAATAAATATATTTTAAATTGATATTTGAGGTGTTGAATGAGTATTAAAGGTTTACTGGACATTTATTCTTCACCTTAAATTTAATATGATGGGTTTTTATTATTATTATTATTATACTTTAAGTTCTAGGGTACATGTGCATAAACGTGCAGGTTTGTTACATATGTATACTTGTGCCATGTTGCTGTGCTGCACCCATCAACTCGTCAGCACCCATCAACTCGTCATTTACATCAGGTATAACTCCCAATGCAATCCCACACCCCTCCCCCCTTTCCCCTCCCCCCTCCCCCCTCCTCATGATAGGCCCCAGTGTGTGATGTTCCCCTTCCCGAGTCCAAGTGATCTTATTGTTCAGTTCCCACCTATGAGTGACAACATGCGGTGTTTGGTTTTCTGTTCTTGTGATAGTTTGCTAAGAATGATGGTTTCCAGCTGCATCCATGTCCCTACAAAGGACACAAACTCATCCTTTTTGATGGCTGCCTAGTATTCCATGGTGTATATGTGCCACATTTTCTTAATCCAATCTGTCACTGATGGACATTTGGGTTGATTCCAAGTCTTTGCTATTGTGAATAGTGCTGCAATAAACATACGTGTGCATGTGTCTTTATAGCAGCATGATTTATAATCCTTTGGGTAATGGGATGGCTGGGTCATATGGTACATCTAGTTCTAGATCCTTGAGGAATCGCCATACTGTTTTCCATAATGGTTAAATTAGTTTACAATCCCACCAACAGTGTAAAAGTGTTCCTATTTCTCCACATCCTCTCCAGCACCTGTTGTTTCCTGACTTTTTAATGATCGCCATTCTAACTGGTGTGAGATGGTATCTCATTGTGGTTTTGATTTGCATTTCTCTGATGGCCAGTGATGATGAGCATTTTTTCATGTGTCTGTTGGCTGTATGAATGTCTTCTTTTGAGAACTGTCTGTTCATATCCTTTGCCCACTTTTCGATGGGGTTGTTTGTTTTTTTCTTGTAAATTTGTTTGAGTTCTTTGTAGGTTCTGGATATTAGCCCTTTGTCAGATGAATAGATTGCAAAAATTTTCTCCCATTCGGTAGGTTGCCTGTTCACTCTGATGGTAGTTTCTTTTGCTGTGCAGAAGCTCTTTAGTTTAATTAGATCCCATTTGTCAATTTTGGCTTTTGCTGCCATTGCTTTTGGTGTTTTAGACATGAAGTCTTTGCACATGCCTATGTCCTGAATGGTACTACCTAAGTTTTCCTCTAGGATTTTTATGGTATTAGGTCTAACATTTAAGTCTCTAATCCATCTTGAATTAATTTTCATATAAGGAGTAAGGAAAGGATCCAGTTTCAGCTTTCTACTTATGGCTAGCCAATTTTCCCAGCACCATTTATTAAATAGGGAATCCTTTCCCCATTTCTTGTTTCTCTCAGGTTTGTCAAAGATCAGATGGCTGTAGATGTGTGGTATTATTTCTGAGGACTCTGTTCTGTTCCATTGGTCTATATCTCTGTTTTGGTACCAGTACCATGCTGTTTTGGTTACTGTAGCCTTGTAGTATAGTTTGAAGTCAGGTAGCGTGATGCCTCCAGCTTTGTTCTTTTGACTTAGGATTGTCTTGGCAATGCGGGCTCTTTTTTGGTTCCATATGAACATTAAAGTAGTTTTTTCCAATTCTGTGAAAAACTCATTGGTAGCTTGATGGGGATGGCATTGAATCTATAAATTACCTTGGGCAGTATGGCCATTTTCACGATATTGATTCTTCCTATCCATGAGCATGGTATGTTCTTCCATTGGTTTGTGTCCTCTTTTATTTCACTGAGCAGTGGTTTGTAGTTCTCCTTGAAGAGGTCCTTTACATCCCTTGTAAGTTGGATTCCTAGGTATTTTATTCTCTTTGAAGCAATTGTGAATGGAAGTTCATTCATGATTTGGCTCTGTGTTTGTCTGTTACTGGTGTATAAGAATGCTTGTGATTTTTGCACATTAATTTTGTATCCTGAGACTTTGCTGAAGTTGCTTATCAGCTTAAGGAGATTTTGGGCTGAGACACTGGGGTTTTCTAAGTATACAATCATGTCATCTGCAAAGAGGGACAATTTGACTTCTTCTTTTCCTAACTGAATACCCTTGATTTCTTTCTCTTGCCTAATTGCCCTAGCCAGAACTTCCAACACTATGTTGAATAGGAGTGGTGAGAGAGGGCATCCCTGTCTTGTGCCAGTTTTCAAAGGGAATTTTTCCAGTTTTTGCCCATTCAGTATGATATTGGCTGTGGGTTTGTCATAAATAGCTCTTATTATTTTGAAGTACGTTCCATCAATACCGAATTTATTGAGCGTTTTTAGCATGAAGGGCTGTTGAATTTTGTCAAAAGCCTTTTCTGCATCTATTGAGATAATCATGTGGTTCTTGTCTTTGGTTCTGTTTATATGCTGGATTACGTTTATTGATTTGCGAATGTTGAACCAGCCTTGCATCCCAGGGATGAAGCCCACTTGATCATGGTGGATAAGCTTTTTGATGTGTTGCTGAATCTAGTTTGCCAGTATTTTATTGAGGATTTTTGCATCGATGTTTATCAGGGATATTGGTCTAAAATTGTCTTTTTTTGTTGTGTCTCTGCCAGGCTTTGGTATCAGGATGATGTTGGCCTCATAAAATGAGTTAGGGAGGATTCCCTCTTTTTCTATTGATTGGAATAGTTTCAGAAGGAATGGTACCAGCTCCTCCTTGTACCTCTGGTAGAATTCAGCTGTGAATCCATCTGGTCCTGGACTTTTTTTGGTTGGTAGGCTATTAATTACTGCCTCAATTTCAGAGCCTGCTATTGGTCTATTCAGGGATTCAACTTCTTCCTGGTTTAGTCTTGGAAGAGTGTAAGTGTCCAGGAAATTATCCATTTCTTCTAGATTTTCCAGTTTATTTGCGTAGAGGTGTTTATAGTATTCTCTGATGGTAGTTTGTATTTCTGTGGGGTCGGTGGTGATATCCCCTTTATCATTTTTAATTGCGTCGATTTGATTCTTCTCTCTTTTCTTCTTTATTAGTCTTGCTAGTGGTCTGTCAATTTTGTTGATCTTTTCAAAAAACCAACTCCTGGATTCATTGATTTTTTGGAGGGTTTTTTGTGTCTCTATCTCCTTCAGTTCTGCTCTGATCTTAGTTATTTCTTGCCTTCTGCTAGCTTTTGAATGTGTTTGCTCTTGCTTCTCTAGTTCTTTTAATTGTGATGTTAGAGTGTCAATTTTAGATCTTTCCTGCTTTCTCTTGTGGGCATTTAGTGCTATAAATTTCCCTCTACACACTGCTTTAAATGTGTCCCAGAGATTCTGGTATGTTGTATCTTTGTTCTCATTGGTTTCAAAGAACATCTTTATTTCTGCCTTCATTTTGTTATGTACCCAGTAGTCATTCAGGAGCAGGTTGTTCAGTTTCCATGTAGTTGAGCGGTTTTGATTGAGTTTCTTAGTCCTGAGTTCTAGTTTTATTGCACTGTGGTCTGAGAGACAGTTTGTTATAATTTCTGTTCTTGTACATTTGCTGAGGAGTGCTTTACTTCCAATTACGTGGTCAATTTTGGAGTAAGTACGATGTGGTGCTGAGAAGAATGTATATTCTGTTGATTTGGGGTGGAGAGTTCTATAGATGTCTATTAGGTCTGCTTGCTGCAGAGATGAGTTCAATTCCTGGATATCCTTGTTAACTTTCTGTCTCGTTGATCTGTCTAATGTTGACAGTGGAGTGTTGAAGTCTCCCATTATTATTGTATGGGAGTCTAAGTCTCTTTGTAAGTCTCTAAGGACTTGCTTTATGAATCTGGGTGCTCCTGTATTGGGTGCATATATATTTAGGATAGTTAGCTCTTCCTGTTGAATTGATCCCTTTACCATTATGTAATGGCCTTCTTTGTCTCTTTTGATCTTTGATGGTTTAAAGTCTGTTTTATCAGAGACTAGTATTGCAACCCCCGCTTTTTTTTGTTCTCCATTTGCTTGGTAGATCTTCCTCCATCCCTTTATTTTGAGCCTATGTATGTCTCTGCGTGTGAGATGGGTCTCCTGAATACAGCAGACTGATGGGTCTTGACTCTTTATCCAGTTTGCCAGTCTGTGTCTTTTAATTGGAGCATTTAGTCCATTTACATTTAAGGTTAATATTGCCATGTGTGAACTTGATCCTGCCATTATGATATTAACTGGTTATTTTGCTCGTTAGTTGATGCAGTTTCTTCCTTGCCTCGATGGTCTTTACATTTTGTCATGTCTTTGCAATGGCTGGTACCGGTTGTTCCTTTCCATGTTTAGTGCTTCCTTCAGGGTCTCTTGTAAGGCAGGCCTAGTGGTGACAAAATCTCTAAGCATTTGCTTATCTGTAAAGGATTTTATTTCTCCTTCACTTATGAAACTTAGTTTGGCTGGATATGAAATTCTGGGTTTAAAATTCTTTTCTTTAAGAATGTTGAATATTGGCCCCCACTCTCTTCTGGCTTGGAGAGTTTCTGCTAAGAGATCTGCTGTTAGTCTGATGGGCTTCCCTTTGTGGGTAACCCAACCTTTCTCTCTGGCTGCCCTTAAGATTTTTTCCTTCATTTCAACTTTGGTGAACCCGGCAATTATGTGTCTTGGAGTTGCTCTTCTCGAGGAGTATCTTTGTGGCGTTCTCTGTATTTCCTGGATTTGAATGTTGGCCTGCCCTACTAGGTTGGGGAAGTTCTCTTGGATGATATCCTGAAGAGTGTTTTCCAACTTGGTTCCATTTTCCCCCTCACTTTCAGGCACCCCAATCAGACGTAGATTTGGTCTTTTTACATAATCCCATACTTCTTGCAGGCTTTGTTCATTTCTTTTTCTTCTTTTTTCTTTTGGTTTCTCTTCTCGCTTCATTTCATTCATTTGATCCTCAGTCGCTGATACTCTTTCTTCCAGTTGATTGAGTCGGTTACTGAAGCTTGTGCATTTGTCACGTATTTCTCGTGTCATGGTTTTCATCTCTTTCATTTCGTTTATGACCTTCTCTGCATTAATTACTCATCAATTCTTCCACTTTTTTTTCAAGATATTTAGTTTCTTTGCGCTGGGTGCATAATTCCTCCTTTAGCTCTGAGAAATTTGATGGACTGAAGACTTCTTCTCTCATCTCGTCAAAGTCATTCTCCGTCCAGCTTTGATCCATTGCTGGCGATGAGCTGCGCTCCTTTGCCGGGGGAGATGCGCTCTTATTTCTTGAATTTCCAGCTTTTCTGCCCTGCTTTTTCCCCATCTTTGTGGTTTTATCTGCCTCTGGTCTTTGATGATGGTGATGTACTGATGGGGTTTTGGTGTAGGTGTCCTTCCTGTTTGATAGTTTTCCTTCTAACAGTCAGGACCCTCAGCTGTAGGTGTGTTGGAGATTGCTTGAGGTCCACTCCAGACCCTGTTTGCCTGGGTATCAGCAGCAGAGGCTGCAGAAGATAGAATATTTCTGAACAGCGAGTGTACCTGTCTGATTCTTGCTTTGGAAGCTTCCTCTCAGGGGTGTACTCCACCCTGTGAGGTGTGGGGTGTCAGACTGCCCCTAGTGGGGGATGTCTCCCAGTTAGGCTACTCAGGGGTCAGGGACCCACTTGAGCAGTAGTCTGTCCCTTCTCAGATCTCAACCTCCGTGTTGGGAGATCCACTGCTCTCTTCAAAGCTGTCAGACAGAGTCGTTTGCGTCTGCAGAGGTTTCTGTTTGTTATTGTTTGTTATTGTTTACTGTGCCCTGTCCCCAGAGGTGGAGTCTACAGAGACAGGCAGGTTTCCTTGAGCTGCTGTGAGCTCCACCCAGTTCGAGCTTCCCAGCAGCTTTGTTTACCTACTTAAGCCTCAGCAATGGCGGGTGCCCCTCCCCCAGCCTCGCTGCTGCCTTGCCGGTAGATCACAGACTGCTGTGCTAGCAATGAGGGAGGCTCCGTGGGCGTGGGACCCTCCCGGCCAGGTGTGGGATATGATCTCCTGGTGTGCCTGTTTGCTTAAAGCGCAGTATTGGGGTGGGAGTTACCCGATTTTCCAGGTGTTGTGTGTCTCAGTTCCCCTGGCTAGGAAAAGGGATTCCCTTCCCCCTTGCACTTCCCAGGTGAGGCGATGTCTCGCCCTGCTTCAGCTCTCACTGGTCGGGCTGCAGCAGCTGACCAGCACTGATCGTCAGGCACTCCCCAGTGAGATGAACCCAGTACCTCAGTTGAAAATGCAGAAATCACCGGTCTTCTGTGTTGCTCCCGCTGGGAGTTGGAGACTGGAGCTGTTCCTATTCGGCCATCTTGCTCCGCCCCAATATGATAGGTTTGTAACTCTTTTTCTGTCTTTTCAATATTCTCTAAACCATTTATTTCTAGGTAGAAAGACTCCAGAAAAAGTTCAATTTTTGCTATTATTGGATTCTTGGTTTGCTCACAAAAAAGAAAATCTTATATTTATATCCTTCTAGAGCATCCTAGAAATATGCTAGCTTTTTGTAATGTTTGGATTTTATCTGGGACCGTATTGGAGGATATGTTGCACTTACTCCAGGTTTCTTGATATGCACCAAAGTGGTTTTGTTGCTATGTGCCATTGATTTGAGCAATACTATTAATAAAAGTCCTTCACCATAGAGTAAATGTGAGATGGTCTCTGGGAAAAAAGCAGAGGGAAGGGGTGTCTGGGTTAAAATGGTAGGATTCTCAAAGCTGTTAAAGTACTAATTTGCATTATCAATGGTCCAAATGGGACTGCAAAAGGCAGCATTTTCAAAACAGGGTTTTAAACACCTTTTTCACTTAACATTTCACCAGGTATGTGTTCAGTCCTGGAAATAGAGCAGTGAAAAAGATAAAACGTTGCTTTGCTCTCACAGAATTTGTAGAGCTTACAGTCAGTCATTTGCCATGCTGGAACGTCAGTACAAATGAGCGCCCATATCATATTAAATATAATCATAAATATCACATAGCAACATAAATATTTAAAAGCTATACATTAAAGTAACTGATTGTGAAAATGTGTTGCATGCTCTTCCCTTGAGTGATATATCTGCAAAGGGATCTGGAAGGCCAAGATTTCATTTAGAATTTGCATTATTTGGAGTTTTGTGCCCTGATGACAGAACGCACTTGCTTCTGGCTCCCTGTTTGTGAGCTCCTTTCTCACTTATCTTCCCACCTCAAGAAAGTTTTGCATGGATATTGGGGATATCGCAACCCCTACATCCAGGGTCTACCTCCTGGGCACCCTTCCCCTTACATCCTTTGGGTGTAGAAACTGTGGAGGGGTGAGATACATTCCAAGTGAGTATACCTCTTTGGCCCCTCTAAGCTTCTGCTGAAGTGTGAGCCCTGAGGAAGCCAGGGCACCAAGGGTTGTGGGGAGGACTCAGGGTGGGGGCCCTAGCTATTGGGTTCTAAGGATAGTATTGTTTATTACCTATGATTAGCTTGTGTTCTGTGGAACACACTTTGGAAACATGGTTTACTGTTTGTGAAAACAAGGACAACCTTGAGAAGACTAGATGTAGAATTTTTGTTTAAACATAGTTAGTATTGCCTTTTGTGACAGGATGCCAATTAAAATATTGGAAGAGTTACCATAAAAGGCTGGAATTGTATTAGATGAACAAGCCACTTTCCCAGAAGTCAGATTTGAACTGTGATGGTTAATATTGAGTGTCAACTTGATTGGATTGAAGGATGCAAAGTATTGTTCCGGGGTGTGTCTGTGAGTGTGTTGCCAAAGGAGATTAACATTTGAGTCAGTGGGCTGGGAAAGGCAGACCCACCCTTAATCTGGGTGGGCACCATCCAATCAGTTGCCAGTGTGGCTAGAATAAAGCAGGAATGGACAGAGCAGACCTGCTGAGTCTTCTGGCCTCCATCTTTCTCCCGTGCTGGATGCTTCTTGCCCTTGAACATCAGACTCCAAGTTCTTCAACTTTTGGACTCTTGGACCTACACCAGTGGTTTGCCAGGGGCTTTCTGGCCTCAGGCCACATACTGAAGGCTGCACTTCAGCTTCCCTACTGCCTCCCTACTTGTGAGGTTTTGGGACTTAGAGTGGTTCTCCTTGTTCCTCAGCGTGCAGACAGCCGATTGTGGGACTTCACATTGTGATTGTGTGAATCAATACTCCTTAATAAAATCCCCTTCATATATACATCTATCCTATTAGCCCTGTCCCTCTGGAGAACCCTGACTAATACATGAACTATAACATATTTTGTCTTAAACCTGGAAGTAATTGGCACAGGTTTCTTAGTACCAAAGACCTAACCAGAGCACTGGCATTTGGCTCTGTTAGTGCAGTCTAGTCCTCGCTCAGTGTTTGAAAAATAGGCAGCACTTATTAGTCAGTTGAAGTAATGGCAAATAGCAGACAAAAGACGGAAAATGCAAACAGAATGTAGAAGAACTATAAAAGCATAGTCAGTGGTGGTCAGACGATACATAGGAATAAACAACCTTACATCCCTAATCCTTGCTCCATACAAGTGTATAGAAGCTCCACAAGTCTCCATAGATTTAAATGGTGAAATTATTTTTGCAATACTCTTTATTTTTTAAATGGAAATGTGATGCAATAGATATTTTTACATGCTTAAAATGAAAAAAAAGGAAATTGCTTTGAGATAATAGCTTCTGTTGTAATATTCACTTATATGAAATACCGAACAGGGGTATTGATATATTTGTTTAAGAGTTGCTGAAAACTTCAAGATTAATGGCATTCACTAACAAAAGAGTGATCATTTTATACTTAAAATCCTGTGCAGCATGTCTTGTCTTCTTTTTTAAAGGAGGCTGTGCTGTGCTTTTTCAGAATCATTTTACTACCACCATGTAGAGTCCCAGGAAGACTTTGGGAGACAAGAGCCTATATCTTTCTTGATGGATGTACTAGGAATAACAAAAATCACTCCCTGATCAGAATTCCTTTGAACACTTGATGGGAGAATCCTTCCTGCCCACTGACTCATGGGCCTTTTGAGGCTGGATCAGTGTTTGCTGAATCATTGCTGAACTGGCTGGATCATTCATTGCTTATTGGACCTGATTAAATTCTCTTTTGTTTTCTTCAGAATATGTTGCAGACATTTTCTGAAAGTGTTTTGTCATCTTATTGTGACAAAATATTTATTTGCCAGTATATTTAGTGGATGAGGAGGGAGAATAATGAGTGTGTTGGTATTATGTATGCACCATGAATTTCAGTTGCTGACAGACGTCGTCTATGACAATATTGTGCTACAGGTTTCTTTATTCTTTGCAGTCGAGGTTCAGAAACATGAATGAAACTTGATTGCACAATATCTCCTCATAGAAATTATAAGGAGAATGGCATGCCCTGACAGTGCTTATTTACACAGAACACCCTAGTTCACTGTTTCCCCTCTGGCTTTTCTTAAGCAATTTATTCACAACAGTTTTAAATTTAAAAATCAATATTTCTAATAAAATAGTTTTACCCTTTTCATCTTTATGTATGGACATGTATTGGAAGGGAATCCAGATGAGTTTAAGAGTAAAGATGACACTATTAATAAAAACCAGTCTAGGAAAGTCTATGAAAACTAGCTATTGTTGTTTCTATTTCAACACTAAAGTATATGTGAATGGAATATAGTGTAACTTTTCATTCATTAACTAGGCATTAAGTAGTAAAATTGGCTTCAGGCAAAAAAGTAAATCAATTGTGGTCAAATTAAAAAATGCATTTGGTAGTTGAAAAATATTTTAAAGAGTTTACTCTTTTAAAATAAGTACTGAGTCCTTGTCATTGATGGTGTGCTTCAGTAGAACACATGTAGAGAAATTTTACTTTGGGGTTCAAGGATTTGTAAAATTTCTTGAACTTGCTCAAAATGCTTATATGAAACATTACCTAAATTATTCTCCATTAATTTGGGGAAGCGGGATGATGTGTTTTTAGAGCTTGTGTTAAGTCCTTTTTAAAAGGCATTAATTAATCCCACCCAGAAGGGAAGAGTCCTCATAATTCAATCACCTCCAAAATCTTTACCTCTTAATACTATCACACTGGTGATTAAGTTTCAACATGAATTTTGGAGGAGACATAAACATTCAAACCTTAGCATATACTGTATATGTTATTCTGCACCTTGCCTTTTTAAAGAATATCCTAGTGATGTTTCCAAAGATGCCTGTAGAAAACACCCTCATCCCTCTCTCCTCTACCTCATTCTCTTCTTTTTCTCCTCCTCTTCCTTCTTCTTCCTCTTCCTCTTCTTTCTCTTCCTCCTCCTTTTCTTTTTACTTCCTTCACCTTCACCTTTCTTCTTCTCTTTCTCCCCTCCCCCGCCCTCTCCTCCTCCTCCTTCTGCTCCTCCTCCTCCTTCTCCTCCTCCTCCTCCTACCCTTCTTCTTTCCTCCTCCTCCTCCTTCTTCTTATTCTTCTTTTTCTTCTTCTCTTTTTACTGCTGCATAATATTCCACTGTATAATGTAATCCAATATATTTAACAAATTATCCATCAATGGATAGCTGTATTGTTTCCAATTTTTGTCTTCTACTAAAATGTTGTAATGAGAAACTACATGTGTATGTAATTTTATATTACTGCAGGTATATTTATAGCATATGTATTTATATAAGATTAAAAACAAAAGAATGCAAATTCATAGCCTTTGCTTCAGTAGTTTTTGAAACAGACAGCAAAATATTGTTTTATTTTGGAAGGGATTAGGATGTCATAACAAAAACAACAGTATAATTAAGACGATCTAGCCTAAATATTTTCAAAATGTGCCCTACAGAAACCGGGGGACTCTACGATAATTTCAGGCAATTGAAGAGGTCAAATTATTTCATACCGGTACTAAAACATCATTTTATTTTATCACAGCTGACATTTGCATAAATGATGCAAAAATAATAGTGGGTAAAACTTTGTGCAGATTGGTACAAATCAACCAGTGGGAGCAAACTGTACTGGTAACCATTGACTTCTTCACTGCCATGCAATCATATTTTTTGAAAAGTAAGTTTCAATTAAGAATATCTAATGAAACAGAAAAAATATCTTAACTACATTGAACATCAACACCAAGTCTACTTTAGAAAATATGTTGTGTGATCAACATACCAGAATCTCTGGGACACATTTAAAGCAGTGTGTAGAGGGAAATTTATAGCACTAAATGCCCACAAGAGAAAGTAGGAAAAAATCCAAAATCAGCACCCTAATATCACAATTAAAAGAACTAGAGAAGCAAGAGCAAACAAATTCAAAAGCTAGCAGAAGGCAAGAAATAACTAAGATCAGAGCAGAACTGAAGGAGATATGGACACAAAAATCCCTTCAAAAAATCAATGAGTCTAGGAACTGGTTTTTTGAAAAGATCAGCAAAATAGACCGCTAGCAAGACTAATAAAGAAGAAAAGAGAGAAGAATCAAATAGACACAATAAAAAGTGATAAAGGGGATATTACCACCGATCCCACAGAAATACAAACTACCATCAGAGAATACTATTAACACCTCTATGTAAATAAACTAGAAAATCTAGAAGAAATGGATAAATTCCTGAACACATACACCCTCCCAAGACTAAACCAGGAAGAAGTTGAATCTCTGAATAGACCAATAACAGGTTCTGAAATTGAGGCAATAATTAATAAGCTACCGACCAAAAAAATTCAGGGTCAGGTGGATTCATAGCTGAATTCTACCAGAGGTACAAAGAAGAGCTAGTACCATTCCTTCTGAAACTATTTAAATGAATAGAAAAAGAGAGAATCCTCCCTAACTCACTTTATGAGGCTAGCGTCATCCTGATACCAAAACCCAGTAGAGACACAACAAAACAAGAGAATTTTAGGCCAATATCTCTGATGAACATTGATGCAAAATCCTGAATAAAATACTGGCAAACCAAATCCAGCAACACATCAAAAAGCTAATCCACCATTATCAAATCAGCTTCATCCCTGGGATGCAAAGCTAGTTCAACATACCTGAATCAATAAATGTAATCTATCACATAAACAGAACCAACGACAAAAACCACATGATTATTTCAATAGATGCAGAAAAGGCCTTCGACAAAATTCAACAGGCTTTCATGTTAAAAACTCTCAATAAACTAGGTATTGATGGAACGTATCTCAAAATAATAAGAGCTATTTATGACAAACTCATAGCCAATATCATACTGAATGGGCAAAAACTGGAAGCATTCCCTTTGAAAACTGGCACAAGACAAGGATGCCCTCTCTCACCACTCCTATTCAACATGGTGTTGGAAGTTCTGGCTAGGGCAATCAGGCAAGAGAAAGAAATAAAGAGTAATCAAATAGGAAAAGAGGAAGTCAAATTGTCTCTGTCTGCAAATGACATGATTGTATATTTAGAAAACCCCATCGTCTCAGCCCAAAATCTCCTTAAGCTGATAAGCAACTTCAGCAAAGTCTCAGGATACAAAATCAATGTGTAAAAATCACAAGCATTCCTATACACCAATAAGAGACAAACAGAGAGCCAAATAATGAGTGAACACCCATTCACAATTACTATAAAGATAAAATATCTAGGAATCCAACTTACAAGGGATGTGAAGGACCTCTTCAAGGAGAACTACAAACTACTGCTCAATGAAATAAAAGAGGACACAAACAAATGGAAGAACATTTTATGCTCTTGGATAGGAAGAATCAATATCGTGAAAATGGCCATACTGCTCAAGGTAATTTATAGATTCAATGCAATCCCCATCAAGCTACCACTGACTTTCTTCACAGAATTGGAAAAAACTACTTTAAAGTTCATATGGAACCAAAAAAGAGCCCGTATAGCCAAGACAATCCTAAGCAAAAAGAACAAAGTTGGAGGTATCATGCTACCTGACTTCAAACTATATTACAAGGCTACAGTAACCAAAACAGCATGGTACTGGTACCAAAAGAGATATAGAGACCAATGGAACAGAACAGAGGCCTCAGAAATAACACCACACATCTAAAACCATCTGATTTTTGAGAAACCTGATAAAAACAAGCAATGGGGAAAGGATTCCCTATTTAATAAATGGTGCTGGGAAAACTGGCTAGCCATATATATAGAAAGCTGAAACTGGATCCCTTTCTTACACCGTATACAAAAATTAACTCAAGATGGATTAAAGACTTAGATGTAAGACCTAACATCATAAAAACCCTAGAAGAAAACCTAGACAATACCATTCAGGACATAGGCATGGGCAAAGACTTCATGTCTGAAACACCAAAAGCAATGGCAACCACAGCCAAAATAGACAAATGGAATATAATTTAATTAAAGAGCTTCTGCACAGCAAAAGAAACTATCATCAGAGTGAACAGGCAACCTACAGAATGGGAGAAAAATCTTTGCAATCTACCCATCTGACAAAGGGCTAATATCCAGAATCTGCAAAGAACTTTAAACAAATTTATAAGAAAAAAACAACCCCATCAAAAAGTGGGCAAAGGATATGAATAGACACTTCTCAAAAGAAGACATTTATGCTGCCAACAAACATGAAAAAATGCTCACCATCACTGGTCATCAGAGAAATGCAAATCAAAACTACAATGAAATACCATCTCACACAAGTTAGAATGGCGATCATTAAAAAGTCAGGAAACAACAGGTGCTGGAGACGATGTGGAGAAATAGAAACACTTCTACACTATTTGTGGGAGCGTAAATTAGTTCAACCATTGTGGAAGACAGTGTGGCGATTCCTCAAGGAT
Source organism: Macaca fascicularis (assembly GCF_037993035.2). Classification (NCBI taxonomy): domain Eukaryota; kingdom Metazoa; phylum Chordata; class Mammalia; order Primates; family Cercopithecidae; genus Macaca; species Macaca fascicularis. The sequence goes on from NC_088379.1 coordinate 151,511,930, forward strand.
CTAGAACTAGAAATACCATTTGACCCAGAAATTCAGTCCCTCAATATATACCGAAAGGATTATAAATCATGCTACTATAAAGACACATGCACACGTATGTTTATTGCAGCACTATTCACAATAGCAAAGACTTGGAACCAACCCAAATGTCCATCAATAACAGACTAGATTACAAAAATGTGGCACATATACACCATGGAATAATATGCAACCATAAAAAAGAATGAGTTCATGTCCTTTCCAGGGACATGGATGAAGCTGGAAACCATCATTCTCAGCAAACTATCACAAGGACAGAAAACCAAACACCACATGTTCTCACTCATAGGTGGGAGCTGAACAACAAGAACACATGGACACAGGGCAGGGAACATCACACACCAGGGCCTGTCGTGGCATGGGGGGAGGGGGGAGGGATAGCATTAGGAGAAATACCTAATGTAAATGACGAGTTGATGGGTGCAGCAAACCAACATGGCACATGTATACCCATGTAACATACCTGCATGTTGTGCACATGTACCCTAGAACTTAAAGTATAATTAAAAAAAAAAAAAAAGAAAATATGTTGTGTGACAAAATGGGAAGTATTCATAAAGTGCTTCTGCATATCAAATTACAATGATTGAGTTGAGGAAAATCACTCAAGAGAATGAACTGTGGGCTGAACTAGCCACTTTGCCCTCATAGGACACTATTTTTACTTGAAATATGGCTAGCATCTGGCAGACATTTTCTTCAGAATTAACAAAGTGAGACTGATCCCTTTAAGAAAATCAATTGACAGCACATGTTGCCAGTGATAAAAATTTAAGTTTTAAGGTAACTATTAGAAGTTTGGTAAACTTGTGTCTGCTATCAAGAGCTTAATAGCTTCCTAATATGCAAATATTTTCTGATGAAGTTCATAGTAATAGTAATACCTGCGATTTAAAAAAAGTATTGCATACAGAAAAAAGTATTGACATACAGAAATATGTGTTTCTGTATTGACATACAGAAATTGACATACAGAAATATGTGTGACATACAGAAATATGTGTGACATACAGAAATATGTGTGAAATATGTGTGACATACAGAAATATGTGTTTCTGTATTGACATACAGAAATATGTGTGTATTGCATACAGAAAAAAGTATTGACATACAGAAATATGTCAACATTTGGGAGACTGACTTAACTTTGTCAACCAATATTTTAATGCACACTTAAAAAATCATGCATGGGTTTATATGTAAGATAAAGCAATGATTTTAATGCAACAAAGCAGAAAAAGTTCATCAGTGTGTTCACATTCATCCAACTTTTAAGAAATTATCATTTGTCAATTTTTAGTGTAGTATCATAGAAGAATATTATCAATTATCTGAAAAGTCTGTTAAGTTTTCCTCTTTCCCAACTGCATAACTATGTGAGGCTGGATTTTCTTCAAAACAAGATGTTGCAACAGATTGAATACATAAGCAGATATCAGAATTCAGCTGTCTTCTGTTAAGCTAGACATTAGAGACTTGCAAACATGTAAAATAATTCTCACTAAATTTTTTATTTAGGAAATATAGTTTTTTTTCATAAAAACATGCCATTTATGTTAACATGTAATGGGCTTATTATGTTACTGTAAAACAAGTAAATATTTAAAATTTTCTGTTCCAATATCTAATATGATAAGTATCAGTATATACAACTTACACAAACAAAAGCTCTTTAGGTTCATAATATGGTTTGGCTCTGTGTCCCCACCCAAATCTTACCTCGAATTGTAATCCCCACGTGTGGAGGGAGAAACCTGATGGGAGGTGATTGTGTCATGGGGGCAGTTTCCCCCATGCTGTTCTCGTGATAGTGAGGGAGTTCTCAAGAAATTTGATTGTTCAAAAGTGGCAGTTTCCCCTGAATTTTTCTGTTTCCTGCTGCCTTGTGAAGAAGGTACTTGCTTCGCCTTCACCTTCCACCATGATAGTAAGTTTCCTGAGGCCTTCCCAGCCATGTGGAACTGTGAATCAATTAAACTTCTTTCCTTTATAAATTACCCAGTCTCAGGCAGCTCTTCATAGAAGTGTGAAAATGGACTAATACGGGCTATCAGTAATTCTTTAGAGTCTCAAGAGCCATGAAATTAAGAAGTTGAGAACCATAATTCTTGCTATTCTGTGAGGGTTGGGGCAATTTGAGAATAGGTAAGGTCTGAAGGTTCAAGGCAAAGTATTCATTTAAAAAATATGAATGATGTATTCTCTGAGTGAGTAAAAGTATCACAAGTAGAAATTTCTTTGCTTTAGAAGAGTGTACACACTGAGCTAAAATATTATGAACAATTTTCATCTTTTCCTATTTCTATTTTTACCATTTTAATTTCTGCCAGATACTCATATAATTTATTCATTTATAGCAATACCTTTTATGCCTCAGATAACCTTGTTTTTATTCTTTTATTCAGAATTCACCATGAAGCTCACTTTGTCCAAGTCCATTCTGAAGGACTGCTATTACAAAGGGGGATAAATAGGGAATGGGATTTTGTTATGATTGATGGTTGCCTAAGGGGCTGCTATGAAGTGGTGTAAGTGGCAGTGGGTTATAAGATGAGAATAAATCATCATTATCAACAAGAACAAGAGCATTCATGGCATGATTCATTGAGGGCCCTTATGTTTCATCTCTGTTTTTTGTAGGCATGCAAATTAAAAGTTTGAAGATGAAGAATTTGTGTATGTATTTATGTGAATATGGCATAAAGTTCTGTCTAGGAAATAGATACTTGGCCTATACTTCTTTTTAGGGTTATACCATAGTTGGTGTTAGCTTCAGTATTTGGCCAAAATTTTTGTCTTTGTCTCAAGCCACAGCTTTTGGAAAGCTGAGTAGTTCAACGCCTACTTCAAATGTCAGCTCTAAATGTTTGCAGGATCACTGATGTAAGTGTATAGGATACTAGTGCACTGAATCAGCATTACACTGCCAATAGCATAAACAAGACATATAATTCAGATTTATTGTTACTAGCTGAATAGTCACTTTTGAATATAGATATGTATCTATATGTAGTTTTGAATGAAAAATATCTCTGTATGCCTTAAATGTTGATAGTCTATAGGTTTGTTGAAGCATAAATGTAAATGTTATTGCAAGAGTCAAATGCAGCAACAATTAATGATGATTGTGAAAACTGTTAACTTTATATCCAAAAATAACCAGGCCATTTCAAATAATAAGTGTATAAAGAAATACATTTAAAATAAAGATTAATGTTGAGAGAGAATATATTAGCTAGATAACCTTAACAAGAATATTATATCTTATTAGAGCCAGTAAATATTTATAAAATTGAAATAATACAAGAAAGAGTAATAGAAATCTTATCATTAAGATTACAATCTTTGGAAATGTTTGTTGTGTTAACATTAAATTATCAAAGAAAATAACCTTTAAAATTCTACTAGTATTTTGTAGTTATTTAGTTCTATTTAGGCCATGAGTCTTGCAGGAAAAAGTTATCTATGGGAACATTTCACATCTTGAAGGATGAATAAAAAACAAAATTAAGTTTGCCTTGTTAAAATTTCACAAGGCAGGAAAACAACCCAAATCATGTACAACAACATCTGTGATAAATCTTCTTTGATCTAGACACAACAAAGAATATAAAGAATAAAAGAGGAAAGTGTTAAAGAAAAATGAGGAATTCCTAAAATATCATGTTTCTCTACCAACCCCAGTTGAAAGAGTGTGTCTATTTGGTATCACAGATAAGCCGTAGCGTGAACGCAAGAGCAGTCTAGCAGCTGACAGTACTGAGAAATGGTTCTTCCTCTATTATGTCAAATTTTCAAAATTTTACTGCTGGTTTTAATGATAAAATTATAATGAAATTACTTTTTGGGTAACATTCCCAAGTTTCTTACATCTGAGAAGTCCAATCTCTGATGGTGAATATAGGCACAGGTCTTGGTTTCAGCTGAATATTGATTTTAACATTAGTTCCTTCTGCATTATCTCATAATCTGTCCTTGATACACCTCTTCTTCTTTACAACATTCCTCCTCCAATGTTTAATAAATAAAAAAGGAAGAGCTCACAGTCCTACAAATGAGAATGGACATACTTTCCTTCATGTTTTTCTTTGTTGTTGTTTCATTATTTTTTCTTCTATGAAATGCTTTTTTTGTGGTAGGGGGGATATTTATATATTTTTCTTAGAGTTCTTCTGTCTATGCTTGTTTTATAATTCATTTTGTGTCTTGTTTTCTTTACACTCCTCTTTTGGTATCTTTTGATGAACAGAAGTTCTTTATTTTAATTTGTCAAATTTATTGATATCTTTTGCTTAGTAATTTTGTTTGAAAAGTTTTCAAGCCTAATGTCATAAAAATATTCTTCTATAATTATCTGTAAAAGTTTTCAAATTTTGTTCTTCGTATATAAGTTTTTGATTCATTTGAAATTAATTTTTATGTGTGTGTTAAGGCAAGGATCTAATTTTGTTTCCATTTGAATAATCAGTTTTCCTGGTACAACTTATTCAGTAGTCTGTTTCAGTAATTTTCATTGCCATCTCTGGCATGTCTGTGTGGTTCTGTTTTAGGCCTCTGTTCTATTCCATTGGTCAATTTATCTTTCCCTTTACCAATACTACATTTAAAAATTATAATAGGTTAATAATAAATCCTAATTTTAGTGCAAAAGTGTTTGCCCACATTGCCCTCTACCTCCTCCTTCCTCAGCAGTGTCTTGACCATTCATAAGCTTTGCTTTTCCTCATACATTTAAAATTGGGTTGCCAAATTATTTGAAAATTCTGCCAAGATTTTTGTTTATTGAGGTAATCTTTACAAGCAGTTGAACACAGATTTTAAATCTACAACTCAATGAGTTTTGAAAATTGTGTCACTTTACCTAACCAATATCCAATCAAAATATAGAATATTTCCATCACTCAGAAAGTTCCCTCATGCCCCTTTTTGAGTCAAGCTCCTAAGCAACCACAGTTCTGCCATCTATTCTGATAGATTAGTTTTGTGTTCCTGAATTTTAAATAAATGAATTCAGTTCTCTTTTGTGCCTGTTATTTTTCTCAACATAATGTTTTTGAATTTCATTCATGTTCCTGAGCATACAAAATTTATTGATTTGATTCATCAATATATTCATTCATGTTTTGTAGTTCATTTTTTTGTTGTTGAGTATTATTTCATTGTGTGGATTTACCACAAATTGTTAGTCTATTTTCTTGCTGATGATCATTTGGGCTGTTTCATTTTTTTGGCTATTATGGATAAAGCTGCTATAAATTGTCACATACAAGCCTTTTTAATTTTTATTTCTTTTGATAAGTACCTATGAGTGGAGTTGGAGGGTCATAGGGTAGGCATATGTTTAAATATATAACGAACTGCTAAACAGTTTTCCAAAGTGGTTGTAACATTTTTAATTCCCACAACAAATGCATAGTTGCTCCACATCCCTGCCCAATGTTTTGAGGTGTTCATCTTTTAAATTTTAGCCAGTGAGAAAAGTAACATCTCATTGTGTTTTTAATTTGCATTATGCTGATGACTAGCAACGTTAAGCACCTTTCCATGTGCTTATTGTCCATTCATAAATGTTTTGTGAGATGTCTGTGCAAGTCTTTCCTATTTATGAAATTGGAATGTGTGCCTTGTTATTAGTGAGTTGTATGACCTCTTTTTATATTCTGGATATAAGACCTTTGTTATATACTTGCATTGTGAATAATTTACCCTGGTCTGTGGTTTTCATTTTTATTAGTTTTATTTATTTTTATTTATTTATTTTTTTGAGACAGAGTCTTGCTCTGTTACCCAGGCTGGAGTGCAGTAGTGTGATCTCCGCTCACTGCAACGTCTGCCTCCTGGGTTCAAGTGATTCTCCTACCTCAGCCTCTGGAGTAGCTGGGGACTACAGGCACATGCCACCAGCCTTTTTTTTTTTTTTTTTTTTTTAAAGTAGAAACGGGGTTTTACCATATTGACCAGGCTGGTCTTGAACTCTTGACCTCAGGTGAGCTGCCCCCCTTGGCCTCCCAAAGTTCTGGGATTACAGGGATGAGCCACCATGCCTGGCCAGTTTTTAAATTTATAGAACAGTTAGTGTTCATTAACAGTTGAGGGCTGCTAGTTTTGATTGTCTGTGTTTTTGTTTATCTGCAAATGTCTTCAATCCACTCATGTGGGGTATATTCACTCAACAAAGAGTAAGTGAATATTTCAAACTTTTTTTTGAAAGTTTTTTTTCCTTTAGTAGTTTACAAGTGTTATTTGTCTCCTGGCTTCCATTATGTCTGATGAGAAGTCTGCCATTATTTGTATTGTCTTTTTCTCTGATCACTTTCAGATTTGTTCTTTAACTTTGGTTGTCAGCAGTTGACTTTGACATACACACATGCTCTCTCCTGTACACTTATTTTGTTTGAGGTCCATGGAGATTGTTGGATCATTAATTTGATGCTTTCTACCTCATTTGGCAAACTTTATTTTTGTAATATACATATATTTTGCCTTGTCTCTCCTCTCCACCTGAGACTTTAGTTACTATACACACATACACACACACATGTATGTATATCTATGTGTATAATGTGTGTGTGTTTGTGTGTGTGTGTTATACTATTTTATAATGGAGACTGAGTCTCCATTAGTTTTTTGTTTGTTTTTTTTCTTTGAGATGGAATTTCACTCTTGTTGCCCAGGCTGCAGTGCAATGGTGCCATCTCAGCTTACTGCAACCTCTGCCTCCTGAGTTCAAGCGGTTCTCCTGCCTCAGCCTCCTGAGTAGCTGGGATTACAGGTGCCTGCCACCATGCCTGGCTAATTTTTGTATTTTTAGTAGAGACAGGGTTTCACCATGTTGGCCAGGCTGGTCTCAAACTCCTGACATCAGGTGATCCACCCGCCTCCCAAAATGTTGGGATTATAGGCATGAGCCACCACACCTGGACATCTCTGTTATTTTTTTAAATCATTTTTTTCTCTGTTCTGGTAGACAATTTATTTGATTTGCCTTCAAATCCACTATCACCTTCTTCTGTAGTCTTCACAATGCTGTTAAAAGAATTTGTGCCTTATATATTTTCCACTCTAGGACTTCAACTCTTTAAAAAATAGTTTATTTCTCTGCTGAGATTCCTCATGTGTTTACTAATTATGACCATATTTTTTCTTTAAGCTTATGAATAAACTTATAATATCCACTTTAAAGTTTGTGTCTGCCAATACCAACATCTGGATCATTTCAGGACTGTGTCTGCTGCTTGCTTTTGTTTTTTGGTTTTGAGTCATATTTTCTTAATATTTTACATCTAGTAATTTATTATTGTATGCTGGACATTGTCATGGTACATTTTTAGGATACTGGATTTTTTTTTCTTTTAAAGGCTGTTGAGAATTGTACTTTAGGACACAATAAATTACAGCAAATACTTTTGTTCCTGACAGGTATGCTGTGATTTTTTCCCCCTTTATCCAATTGCTTGGGAAATTTACAAAATTTCTCATATGTGTGTTTACACACATCTATTTGCATGAAGTTGAAACATATTATGCTACTTAAAGAGATTTTACTGATCATTCTTTTCTATTATAATTTTTATATAATTAATCTATTATTAATTTCTTTGTTAGTATAGTCCATTTCCTTAATTACATTGTATGCCTCAGGGACAGACTTTTATGTTATATTTCTTTGTATAATTATGGCATTTGACACACAGCTGGCATTCAATAAAAGTAATAACTTCCAGTGAATATAAAAAATGTTTTACTTTAGTCCTTTGGACTTTACTCCAGTATTTCTTTCATAGCTAGTCTTACTCTGCTGTTGAGTATTACACACTGAGTTTGTTAATTCATGCACTCATACATCCATTTATCAATCCATTCAACAAATCTTTATTGAGGACCTACTATATGCCAGTTCCTGTGGTGATACTATAGCTACAACAGTGAATAAGATGAACAGTGTCCACATCCTCATAGAACTCATAACTAAACAGGGGAGGCAAATAATAAACAAATGATCATGGAAAATAAAACTAGATAGTAGTTTATGATGAAAAAATAAAGCAGAGGAAAGGGATGAAGAACAAAGAAGGTAGCTATTGTGATGATGAGGCATGTGTGTTTTTAAAAATAGGGTTGTGAGGAAAGCCTCTCTAAGTAGATGACCTCAAACTGCAGTAATTAAATAAGTGTATATAAACAGAATAAGGGGCTAATTATTACGTGTGATTCCAGGAGCATTACAAAGGCTGCTGTCCCCACAAATCTTCTGCAATCCAACGGTTTATACTTTGCAACTTTATCTTAAGGCTTTGTTGCCTTAAAATGCAAATCCTTAAAATGTAGTTATGACTTAAGTGTTTAAGTGTCAAATACTTTTGTGTGAATGAGCTTCAGACTTTTTTTCTGAACAAGTGAAAATAATAAAGCAAAAACATAAGGAGTTAGCATGGTGTAGTAGTTAAGAGCATGTATTGCCAGGCTTTCAAGTTCTGGCTCTGCCACTGACTAGCTGTATGAACTTGAAGTAGTTGCCTAATATCCTTGTGCCTCAATTTCCTGAACTGTAAAATGGTGATAATAATAGTGCCTACCCTCATATGTTGACATGACGATAATACCTTGTATTTTCAAAATCTGTAGGGCCCCTGTCTATGAGATTATCCATCCCTACTTCATTGTCAGGTTTGGCCAAGTCACTTTATTGGCCTGTAAAGTGTTAGTCTAACTGCTGTATATAACTTATGTGCAGAAATTTCAAGAGCTCACTGCAGCCACTGCATGTTTCTGCCATTCTCTCTTCTCTCTTTACCATGAGAATGGTGATGTCTGAGATAGGGTTCTCCTCAACATGGATCCTAGACTGAAGAGGACAGGAAGCAGAACCACAGTCAAAGCCAACATACAATGTAGTGAGGAATAAATCTTTCTTGTTGTGAGCCCCTGAAATTCAGGATCCTTTCTTACTGCTGCCAGACTTATTGTAATCTTACTGATATAAATTATTATTTCTAACATGCTTACAACAGTACCTGGCACACAGTGCACATTAAATAAATGAACACATATCATCCTGAGGGAGGCTAGTTGTTGAAAAGAGAATGTAACAGAATGTAACAGAATTGCACCTAAACCAGACTTTCTGACTACTTTCTGATTCTTTAATAATTTTGTGCTATAGAAGTAAGATACAATGATGTACCATTGTTCCTGATATCTGAACCAGATATTAGAAATAAGATGCTGGAGTTGAATGATTTGCTTATGGGATGTACTGTCATTTTTTCCAAAGTATTTCTTATGCAGTCTTTACTCTCCAGCTCCTATTTACACTTCTTAAGACTAAGCATTATAGGGTCTATTGAAAAATATGTACACAATGCTTATTACAGTGTTCTCACAGAACAATCACTTCTTGATACTTGTTAACTAGGTAGCCATAAGAAAAATTAAATTGTTAATCTTGATGGTTTGGAAAAAAAGAGAGTTTCTATTTATACTACATGTTATGAGAGTAACCATGGTTTTCCTAATCCCATTCTGTTTGCTTGGTTAGCTAAATTATTATACTAAATGCTAAAGCTTATATGTCCACTTGGATGTTTTAAAATTAGAAATATGGTTATTTCTAAGCTATTTTCCCGTGAGTTGCCTCTGATGAGTTAGCTGGGTAAAAGAAAGATGAAGAATGCTCTTTTAAAAAAATGTTTGTGTCTACTAAACTAAGGACAAGTTTAATAACACAGTTATGCACTGCATAATGATATTTTGATCAATGAGGTTGCATATATGATGGTAGTCCCATAAATTTATCATACTGTATTTTTACTGTATCCTTTTTATGTTTATATTTGGTTAGATACACAAATACTATCTTGTTACAATTACCTACAGCACTCAGTACAATAACATGCGGTACAAGTTTGTTGCCTAGGAAGGTAAAGCCTAGATGTGTAGCAGGCTATAACATCCAGGCTTGTGTAAGTATACTCTATAATGTTTGCATGATGATGAAATCCCTAATGATACATTTCTCAGAATGTTTCTCCTTTACTAAGCAACTGTATATAAAAAGTTAATCATAGCAGTATTCTTTATAAAAGAGTAGATTACTTGAAAATTAAATACATTGTGATTAAAGAATAATGTTAACCTTGTACACTGTTGGTGGGAATGTAAATTAGGATAGCTATTACGGAAAACAGTATGGAGGTTCCTCAAAAATTTTAAAAAGAACTACCATATGATCCAGCAATCTCACTACTGGATACATATCCAAAAGATATGAAACCAGTACGTGGAAGAAATATCTGCATGCTCATGTTCATTGCAGCATTATACATAATAACCAAGATGTGGAATCAAGCTTAGCATCCATCAACTGGTGAGTAGACAAAGGGAATGTGAGATATACACACAATGGAGTACTATTCAGCATCAAAAAAGGAAACCCTGCCATTTCAACAGCATGGATTAACCTGGAGGATGTTATGTTAACTGAAATAAGCCAGGCAGAGAAAGGCAAATACTGCATGTTTTCACATCTGTGGAATTGAAAAAAGCATAATGTAAAGAAATGTAAAGTGCTGGTTACCAGAGTCTAGAAGCTAGCGGCTTGGGAAAATGTTGATCAAAACCTCAAAATTTTACTTAGATAAGAGGCATAATTTCAAGAGATCTATTGTATGCTATGATGAGTGTGTCTACTAACAATATGTTATACGCTTGAAAATTGCTAGGAGGGTAGATTTTAAGTGTTTTAACCACAAAAAATAAATAATGTGAAGTAATGCATATGTTAAATAGCTTGATTTAGACATTCCACAAGGTATACATATATCAAAACATCGTGTTATACACTGTAAATATATACAATTTTTATTTGTCAATTAAAAAATCATGTTAAAATTTGCCTGAATAATTTCCCCCTTGAATCACTAAATAACATTAAAAATGTCTAAGCTCTTAGAAAACACTCGGCAGATAGTCTGGAAATGGAACAGCTGGAGGAAGTTTACTGCAAACTTGTAATCATTTATTTTGTATATTATCCCTTATTAAATGTTTACAATTATCTTTTAATTAAATGTCATTTAATTATATTCAAAGGTACTTTGTCATCAAGATTAATAAGGAAGAAATTTAACCAAAACCAAAGGAAATATCAATAAACAAATGAGAAAAAGCAGTGTCTTTGTTCTATTTTCTTATATTTTCTCTTTTTGTAAACAGGGTCTCTATGTTGCTCAGGCTGGAGTGTGGTGGCTATTCAGTGGCACGACCATAGCACGTGGTAGCCAGGAGCTCCTAGCCTCAAGTGATCCTTCCACCTCAGCTATCCAAGTAGCTGTGACTACAGTCTCATGCCACTGTGGCCAGCAATATTTCTTTTTGGCTGGAGACTGGAAGGCATCAATATTTTTTCTTTTACTTCCTAGTAATTACTCATTATTATATAGTAAGCTTGGAAAATATAATTTATACCTGTGTGCCCACCATTTACCTTTATTAACTCTTTCTATTAGTCTATTGAATTCAGTTAGGTGTTTTAAAATAAGTTAGTACAGATATAATTGCTGCCTCATGTATATCCCTCCATAACCCCATTTTTTTCTCCTTCCCTCTGTAGAGATAACCATTATTCTGAATTTGTTGTTAATTATTCTCAGGCTATTACATATATGTAAAATATATCACATTGTTTTACACGTTTTGAAATTTTGTTAAAATCAAATAGTGTACATATCTTTCTGAGTTTTTTTGTACACAATTATATTTTTGGAGATTTGTTCATGCTGATACATGTACCTTTAGTTCCTTCATGAACTGCTGCATATGATTTCCATTGCATGAATGCTTCCATGTATCCATTCTCATATTAATAGATATTTTCCTGGTTTTTACTTACCATAAACTAGGATGTAATATATATTCTTAGTCTGTCTCCTTATGCATTTGTGAAACAGTTTCTTTGAAGTATATTCTCAGAAATGGAATTGCTGGTCCATAGAATGTAAGAATCTTTACCTCTACTAGATATTGCCAAATTGCTCTCTAAAGTGTTCTATTTCTCCATATTCTCACCAACACTTGGGGGTTATTAGAATTTTAATTTTTTTGCCAAATTGGATGAGTATAAAATGTATCTTTTTTAACTATGTATTTTCCTGATTAGTAACTGTAAGGGTGTTTATATTAATATTTTCTAGTTTTATTTTAATTTATTATAAAATACTTATTTTAGTATTTAATATTAATATATTTCATATTTTATTGGCTATTTGGTGTTCTTTGTCTATGAATTGTCTGTTCTTATACTTTGCCCATTTTTCTGTTTTGTCTTTTTCTTACTGATTTGAATGTTTTGTTCAATTCTAGATACTAATATTTTATTAGTTGTATGTATTACAAATTGTTGTATATTTACTCTATTAATGCTATGAGTTAGGAGCAGATGGGTATGTGTACCCAAACAAACTTTTGACTTCTTGGAAAAGCCTGTTTTTTATCACTTACATAACACTTCTGATGGGTCAACTTTTTTTCTTTAAGCACTTAATGAATATTAACTCATTTAAATCTTGGTAACAACCCCTGAGGTAGACGTGAAACAGGTTTGCTGTGTGTTGATTACCAACTTGTTTGAGTCCAGTGAGGCAGATTACCCACATATACAACAAGCTACATGAAGCAAGTTTATTACTTACACATAGGCAGCAAGGGACAACAGAAACGTAAGATTTAGAGTGAGTTGGTCCTCCAAGGCTCAGGAAATCTTCCAGGGTCACATGGAGTCTCCCTGTGTGTGCCTTACTTGTACCACAGCTGAAGGACTCCCAAAAGCAGGCCACCCGAGGTTATATGCTACAGGGGCAAGTTAACATGCTGGGCTAAAGCACTGAAGGACATCCTGTTTCTAGGAAAGACAGGAACAGAGCCCAGGCTGTTCCAGCCAGTCCCTCCCCATCTCAGGAACATTTTACAGTTATTCTTGGGAACTACAGTTAAGAATAGGGGAGAGAATTGGGTCTATTCAAGGCCACCCAGAGAACTGTCCTGGCACTGTAATTAACCATATTCTTTTTATTGTTACTTTAACAAATATCAGCTTTGTGGAGGTAAATTCATACACCATGAAATTTACTCTTTAAAAAAGTGTGCAATTTTGCCAGGTGCATTGGCATGTGCCTGTAGTCCCAGCTACTTTGGAGGATGTAGTCCCAGCTACTTGCAAGGCTGAGGCAGGAGGATTGCTTGAGGCCAGGAGTTTGAGTCCAGCCTGGGCAACATAGCAAGATCCCGTATCTAAATAAAAAGCATACAATTGAGGGGTTTTTAGTATATTCACAAGACTGTGCAATCAGCGTCACTATCTGATTTCAGAACATTTTCCTCACCCACAAAAGTAACACTACACCAATTAGCAGTGACTCTCTATTTCCCTTTAAATCCTCCGTGTCCCAGGCGGCCATTAATCTACTTTCTGTTTTTATGAATTGCCTATTCTGGATAGTTTTTGTAAATGAACTCATACAATACATGGTCTTTTGTGTCTGGCTTCTTTTACTTAGCATATTGTTTTCAAAGTTCATCCATGGTGTATGTATCATGTATACAACATGTATATATATTTTCAATGCTGAATAATATTTCGTTGTATTGATATGCCACATTTTATTTACCCATTCATCAGTTGTTGGACATATGGGTTGTTTCACGTTTTGGCCATTATGAATAATGCTGCCATGAACATTTATGTACACATTTTTGTTTGAACATGTATTTTTAATTATTTTGGGTAGATACTTAGGATTGTAATTGCTGGGTCATAAGTTAACTCTATGTTTAACTTTTTGAGGAACTGCCAAATTTTCCAAAGCAGTTGTACCATTTTACAGTACTACTAGCAACGTATGATGTTTTAATTTCTCTCTACGTCTTCTACAACACTTGTTATTATTCACTGTTTTTTCTTAATGCCATCTAAATGGGTGTAATGTGCTATTTCATGACAGTTTTGACTTGCATTTCCCCTATGCCTAATGATATTGAACATCTGTATGTGTGCTTACTAGTTACTTATAGATCTCCTTTGGAGAAACATACATTAACTTATTTTTTCATTGTAAAATTGGGTTGTCTTCTTAATTGTTGAACTGTAAGAGTTCTTTATATGTTAATTTTCTTTATTTTAAGCATAAGAAAAGTTACTTGCAGGGAAGTTAAGTAACTTGCTTAAAGTCATATAGGTAGTATATAAATGTTTTGCATAAAACATGGCAATGATTTAGAATGAAGGGCACTATGAATTCACTGTAATGATCTGCTACTTAGAAATTCGTCAGGATTTTTGGCTTGAAGTCCTAGTGGCTACCATCTCCCATGACAAAACTTTTGGATGTGCAGTATTGGGCTTACAGTGAGTGTTGTGTGTTGTTGGGTTTATAGAGATTCTTCTTGACATGATTTTGCTAGTTCTGTCATGAGTAAGTGATTTTATGGTAAGAAATTAGACATCTAAGATGAATATTTCTCTCTGGGAATGAACTTTTTCCTTGTTATTACTTAAAAAGTAATTTCAGGTTCTAAATTTTATTTTCAAATATATGCATTTATAAATATGCACTTTTTCATGAATCATGAATCTATAAGTGTGTTTTCTTCCTTTTGGTACTGCTATGCTTTATGTTAACATAAATTAACAAAATTTATTTCCTTTTCCTATACTCAAACTTACTCTACTTACATTTTGAATTGTCTATCTCTATTTTGGCTCTTATTCTTTGACTACTATCCATATTCTGTTAACTTACAAATTATTATCTCTAGCCTGATTTCTTTTCTGAATCCTGAACTTTTATGTCTAATTGTCTCTTTAACCTCTCCTTTAGGAAGTTTAATAGACATCTTAAATTTGTGCCTAAAATAGAGCTCTTGATTTCACCTGCAAAGTTTGATCTTCTTGTAGTTTTTCTCATCTTAGTAAACAGTACTACTAATCATACTAATCACTAAGTTGCTCAAGATGAATCTTTAGGATCTATCCTGCTGATCTTCCCCTTTGTTTTACCATGATCCTATCAGCAAGCTTATGGATTGTTGCTTAAAATATCTTTTAAACCATTTGCTTTTGTCCATCTTCACTGATACTCTCATTCTTAGTGACTCATCTACACTTGCTTGGACTTCCACAGTAGCCTTCTAACTGGTCTTCAAGGTTTCACTTTTGCCCTCCTATAATCTCCTCCCTACACAACAACCAAAGTTAACTTTCAAAAATAGGTAAGTTCACATCTCTTCTAGGTTCAAAATTTTGAATGTCTTCTCATTGGTATTTAGGATAAAATCTGAATTCTTTACTCTGTTCTAATGACAGTTATATGGTATGTATTTTAGTTCATTTCTGTTGTTGTAACATAATATCACAGACTGGGTAATTTATAAAGACAATAAGTTTATTTAGCTTACAGTTCTGGAGGCTGAAAAGTCCAAGGGCATGGCAGCAGCTTCTGGCAAGGACTTTTGTACTGTGTCATATCATGGCAGAAATGTGGAAGGGCAAGTAAGCACATGCAGAAGAAGCCACGAGAGTGAAGAGAGCTCACTCTTATGATAACAGCATTAACCCCCTCTTAAAGGCTTCACTTCTTAATATTGTTACAATGGCAAGGTTTCCAACACATGAACTTTCGGGGGACACATTTAAACCATAGCAATGTGGTACCTGCCTGTTTCCTTAATTTCATCTGGTGCTACTCTCTTCCACTCATTTATTGCAGTTACATTATCCTTCTTATATTCCATAGACAGCTGAAACTCCTTCTTGCCTTAGATCCTTCACATTACTGTTCTCTCTGCTAGAATATTTATTTTGGCTTTTCATACTGCCATCTTATTCTCATCTTGCAGGTCTCGATTTAAAGTTACTTCCTCAGAGAGACCTTCCCTGGTGACCTTATGTAAAATTGTCCCTTTTCCATTTTTATCTATCACATCTCCTTTATTTCTCTTACATTTTTTATAACACTCTGTCTTGTTTATTTACTTATTGTTAAGACATTGTTTGTATCTTGAATGTTGGCTCCAGGGATGTGGGCTCTTTGGTTTTTTTTCACTGTAATTAACAATATTCGCAGTGCTAGGTGCTGAGGTGTTAGGTGCTATCATTATTCTCATTGAATAATGATAGTTCAGGAGGTGTAATTTAAAAGCCAGAATAAACTTAAAGCATTTTGACAATGAGGAAAGGTGAATAAATAATTACATTGGGAAATTTGATCTTAAATGAATTATGTCACCTTAAAAAGAAATTATAGCTTTCTACAGTGTGTAAAGTGCACAAAATGAAGACTTAATTTTATGTAGCTTTGATGGTTTCCTTCCTTCCTTCATTTTTTAAAAAGCCCAGATTGAGCCTGTATATAGAGTTAAGTGGCAGATTTAGAATCAAAAACTTTTGGAGCTGGAAAGGATGAAAAATGTGATGTAGTTTGTTTTACTGGTTAACAAACAGAGGTTCAGAAATGAGAAACATTTTCCCCCAAGGCCATAGATGGTCAATGGAGAGAAAAGTCCAGGAATTATTTTGTCTCTATTACATATTATTTTTATTTTGCCAATAATACTTGTTCATTAAAAACACAGAAAATTTTAAAATTAAATTAATATTACTTAAAATTCTATGTTTTAGAAATAATCAATCAATGTTTTGTGATATATTTTTAAGGAATTGCTTCTCTGCATATTCAGTAATATAAATAAGCCAGTAGGAATTCCAGGAATTGCTCCTAGATATATTCACTAATATAAAGAAACCAATTCAAACCTACATGTTTGTCTCTCTCTTGTCACTTTAAATAAACATGTCTTTTTTCTTCATTTAATAGTATTATAATATTCTTCTTTCTGCCATTAAATATAGCGCCAAATCCAAGGATGATATTACAAATATTTAATAATTACTACTTCAAAGCCACCAAACAATTAGAAAGAACAGACTGTGGCCTGGGGGTTTACTGCTGTGGGAGGCATCAGTCCTTTAATTGCTAGATCAAAAGGTGGGACCGTGGTCTTCCTAGGGGAGGAGCTGGGAGAATATCCAGGTACTGGGTAGAAGGTGGAGACCAAGGCAATAGCTTGTTGACAAATGCTACAGAAATATTTCCATATGTAATAACGAATTTATATTTTTTTGAAAGGCAACCCAAATATCAACTCTATTATCATTTGTAGTTATTGTATTTTATTCCATGGTGCAGTAGAGAGTTTTAGCACCCAAATTGTCCCACCCAAATCCCTGGAACTTGTGAATATGAGGAGGTATCAATCCTGTGATTGTATTCTGGTATATGGCACAGTTGGCTCTAAGACAGAGAGGATATTGCGTGGGCCAAATCTAATCACATTAGTCTGGAAAAGCAGAGAACTTTTTATGGCTGGTTGCAGAAGAGGAAGTCAGAGAGCTTTTAAACCTGAGCAAGACTCTATTATGTAGCACTGTTGCTTCTAAGATAGAAGGGGCTATGTGAAGGAATATAGTGGCCTCAAGTTGGTGAGGGTGGACCCTGGCTGACAGGCAGCAGTGAAAGAGGGACCTCAGTAACTGCGAGGAACTGAATTTTTCCAAGAACCTGAAAGAACTTGGAAGTAGATTCTTCCCCACACTCGTCAAATAAGAACTCGGCTAGGCAGATACCTTCATTTTCGCCCTGGGAGACCTAAGCCGAAAACCTAGTTAAGCCTCCTTGGTCTTTTGACCTACAGAACTGTGAGATAATAAATGGGTACTGCATTAAGCCACTAAGTTTGTAGTAATTTGTTACAGCAACAACAGAAAACAAGTGCACTTGCTAGGAAGGTACTATACCCGATTTGACCAGTTATTTAATATTGGATATTTAGGTGGAGTCTAAGTTTTATCGGTTTGCTTTATTTGTTCTTATGCTAGCACAAGAAAGAAAGTTCAATGAACAGCTTTTTACCTTCAGCATTTCTCATTTGTCTCATTATTTCCTAAGATAAATTCTTAAAAATGAAATAGCAGAGTTAAAGTGTTTTTAAAGGCTTTTGGTGCATATTGTCAAATTGTTCTCTGATTTTTTTTTTTTTTCAATTTACGTGGTTACCTCTTTTTTTAAACCCCCTTTTTTTTTGTTTTTTTTGTTTGTTTGTTTTTGGAGACAAAGTCTCGCTCTGTCGCCAGGCTGGACTGCTGGACTGCAGTGGCTCAATCTCAGCTCTCTGCAAGCTCTGCTTCCTGGGTTCAAGTGATACTCCTGCCTCAGCCCCCCTAGTAGCTGAGATTACAGGCACCCACCACCATGCCCAGCTAATTTTTGTATTTTTTAGTAGAGATGGGGTTTCACTGTGTTGGCCAGGATGGTCCCAAACTCTTGACTTTGTGATCCAACCGCCTCGGCCTCCCAAAGTGCTGGGATTACAGGCGTGAGCTACCGCGCCCAGCTAAACCCACCATTTTCACACCAGTTATTCTTTGTAACTTTTGATAAAATGATAGGTAAAAGATTAGTGTTACAATGCTGTTTTAATGTACATTTCTTTGAAGACTGGGGTTGTACAACATGTTTAAACGTTTCAGGATTGTAGGCAATGATAAAATTTTTGTTCTGTAAGGCCATATTTACTCAGGCTGGTGGATTCTAGATTGTTCAAGCAAATAACTAGTGAAAGTTTTTTTTGTTTGTTTTTGTTTTCTTTTTTTAAAGTATTGAGCCAGGCACAGTGGCTTATGTATGTAATCCCAGTATTTTGGGAGGCTGAGGCAGGAGGATCGCTTGAGGCTAGGAGTTCAAGACCAGCCTAGGCAACATAGCAAAACCCCATCACTACCAAAAAAAAAAAATAAATAAAAATAAAAGAATTAGTTGAGCAGGGTGCTGGTAGTCTCAGTTACTCAGGAGAAGGCTGATGCAGGAGGATCCCTTGAGGGCAGGAGTTCAAGGCTGCAGTGAGCTATGATCATGCCACTGCACTCAGCCTGGAAGACAGAGCAAGATTCTGTCTCAAAAAAAAAAAAAAAAAAAAAGAGATAATTTGTATATACTCAAAATTTTGGGCAGAATTTCTTAAATCAATTGCAATATCATAAAATGTATAGCTATAATTCTATAAAGAAGTGTTATTTGGTCTAGGACTTGAGAAGTTATATACCAAAGCAAGATATTTGGAAGTTCAAAGCAACTTTTAGTGAAGTACTAATTAAATCTACACTATTTGTGTCTTTTTTTCTTTAATGTTCAGTCAATTCAGATAATTTTTAAAAATCCCATAATCATTACATGGTCACGTTACTGTCTAGGGTATACTTATCTATAAGTATATATATTATTACAGATAAGAAGTAGCATTTGAGGCCGGGCGCGGTGGCTCACGCCTGTAATCCCAGCACTTTGGGAGGCCGAGGCGGGCGGATCACAAGGTCAGGAGATCGAGACCACGGTGAAACCCCGTCTCTACTAAAAATACAAAAAATTAGCCGGGCGCGGTGGCGGGCGCCTGTAGTCCCAGCTACTCAGGAGGCTGAGGCAGGAGAATGGCGTAAACCCAGGAGGCGGAGCTTGCAGTGAGCCGAGATCGCGCCACTGCACTCCAGCCTGGGCGACAGAGCGAGACTCCATCTCAAAAAAAAAAAAAAAAAAAAAAAAAAGAAGTAGCATTTGATGCAATTGTGATTTGCATCTATCATCCATGAAACCTTGATTTTGTTTTCAGTTTCACAAATAAAAATGAATCAAATTGAAATTTAAGAAGCTCCAAAGAAACCTTTTGATTAAATTTATCAGAAGGGATAGCACTGTGCCCATTTAGCATTTGATGGTAAATTACAGTTTCTGTTGACCTTGCCAACAGGTTTATGTTTGATATATCTCATTTTCTGAAGTGTTTTCAAAGATGTGGGCGTTTTGATTACAAATATTCTCACAAAACTTTTCAGACATCTTTTTAAGGAAACTTAAAACTAATTTAAGAAGACACTATATAGGGTGTGTGTATGGGAGGCAGAGAAAAGATAAATATCAATAGTAATAATGGTAATATAATACATTTCTTTAAAATATCTGGGTAAAGTCACATTGGAAAGAAGACATTAAAGCTTTTTGCCTTAATGGAAGCTATGTTCATTACTTTTTCTAAAGACTTCCTATATTTCACCTGTAAATATGGATCTTGAAAGTTAACCAAATATGTCTTCTATATTTTGACATACACCATCAATCCTATGTAGAAATACATATCACTATCCTAGGAGAGGAAAGGAAGGCCCCCTAGAAGGGAAGAACTGCGGGACAGAAGAAAAATACAAGGGCCTTAACAATTAGATAAAAATATATTGTCCAGGATTTTTTTAGTGTTATATAAAGTGTGAGAGCACAAAAATACTTTCTTTTAAGAGGCGGGGTATCACTCTGTCACCCAGGTTGGAGTGTAGTGGTGTGATCACAGCTCACTGCAGCCTCAAGCTCCTGGGCTCAAGCGATCTTTCTTTTTTTTTCTTCTTATTCTTTTTTTATTATTATTATTATTGTTATTATTATTATACTTTAAGTTCTAGGGTACATGTGCATAACATGCAGGTTTGTTACATATGTATACTTGTGCCATGTTGCTGTGCTGCACCCATCAACTCGTCAGCACCCATCAACTCATCATTTACATCAGGTATAACTCCCAATGCAATCCCTCCCCCCTCTCCCCTCCCCATGATAGGCCCCGGTGTGTGATGTTCCCCTTCCCGAGTCCAAGTGATCTCATTGTTCAGTTGCCATCTATGAGTGAGAACATGCGGTGTTTGGTTTTCTGTTTTTGTGATAGTTTGCTGAGAATGATGGTTTCCAGCTGCATCCATGTCCCTACAAAGGACACAAACTCATCCTTTCTTATGGCTGCATAGTATTCCATGGTGTATATGTGCCACATTTTCTTAATCCAGTCTGTCACTGATGGACATTTGGGTTGATTCCAAGTCTTTGCTATTGTGAATAGTGTTGCAGTAAACACACGTGTGCATGTTTTATAATCCTTTGGGTATATACCCAGTAATGGGATGGCTGGGTCATATGGTACTTCTAGTTCTATATCCTTGAGGAATCGCCATACTGTTTTCCATAATGGTTGAACTAGTTTACAATCCCACCAACAGTGTAAAAGTGTTCCTATTTCTCTACATCCTCTCCAGCACCTGTTGTTTCCTGACTTTTTAATGATCGCCATTCTAACTGGTGTGAGATGGTATCTCATTGTGGTTTTGATTTGCATTTCTCTGATGGCCAGTGATGATGAGCATTTTTTCATGTGTCTGTTGGCTGTATGAATGTCTTCTTTTGAGAAATGTCTGTTCATATCCTTTGCCCACTTTTTGATGGGGTTGTTTGTTTTTTTCTTGTAAATTTGTTTGAGTTCTTCATAGGTTCTGGATATTAGCCCTTTGTCTGATGAGTAGATTGCAAAAATTTTCTCCCATTCTGTAGGTTGCCTGTTCACTCTGATGGTAGTTTCTTTTGCTGTGCAGAAGCTCTTTAGTTTAATTAGATCCCATTTGTCAATTTTGGCTTTTGTTGCCGTTGCTTTTGGTGTTTTAGACATGAAGTCGTTGCCCATGCCTATGTCCTGAATGGTATTACCTAGGTTTTCTTCTAGGGTTTTTATGGTATTAGGTCTAACATTTAAGTCTCTAATCCATCCTGAATTAATTTTCGTATAAGGAGTAAGGAAAGGATCCAGTTTCCGCTTTCTACTTATGGCTAGCCAATTTTCCCAGCACCATTTATTAAATAGGGAATCATTTCCCCATTTCTTGTTTTTCTCAGGTTTATCAAAGATCAGATGGCTGTAGATGTGTGGTATTATTTCTGAGGACTCTGTTCTGTTCCATTGGTCTATATCTCTGTTTTGGTACCAGTAGCATGCTGTTTTGGTTACTGTAGCCTTGTAGTATAGTTTGAAGTCAGGTAGCTTGATGCCTCCAGCTTTGTTCTTTTGACTTAGGATTGTCTTGGAAATGTGGGCTCTTTTTTGTTCCATATGAACTTTAAAGCAGTTTTTTCAAATTCTGTGAAGAAACTCATTGGTAGCTTGATGGGGATGGCATTGAATCTATAAATTACCTTGGGCAGTATGGCCATTTTCGTGATATTGATTCTTCCTATCCATGAGCATGCTATGTTCTTCCATTTGTTTGTGTCCTCTTTGATTTCACTGAGCAGTGGTTTGTAGTTCTCCTTGAAGAGGTCCTTTACATCCCTTGTAAGTTGGATTCCTAGGTATTTTATTCTCTTTGAAGCAATTGTGAATGGAATTTCATTCCTGATTTGGCTGTTTGTCTGTTACTGGTGTATAAGAATGCTTGTGATTTTTGCACATTAATTTTGTATCCTGAGACTTTGCTGAAGTTGCTTATCAGCTTAAGGAGATTTTGGGCTGAGACAATGGGGTTTTCTAAATATACAATCATGTCATCTGCAAACAGGGACAATTTGACTTCTTCTTTTCCTAACTGAATA
The DNA here is from genome assembly GCF_037993035.2 of Macaca fascicularis. Classification (NCBI taxonomy): domain Eukaryota; kingdom Metazoa; phylum Chordata; class Mammalia; order Primates; family Cercopithecidae; genus Macaca; species Macaca fascicularis. The sequence goes on from NC_088379.1 coordinate 151,534,471, forward strand.
CCCTTTATTTCTTCCTCTCGCCTGACTGCCCTAGCTAGAACTTCCAACATTATGTTGAATAGGAGTGGTGAGAGAGGGCATCCCTGTCTTGTGCCAGTTTTCAAAGGGAATTTTTCCAGTTTTTGCCCATTCAGTATGATATTGGCTGTGGGTTTGTCATAAATAGCTCTTATTATTTTGAGATATGTTCCATCAATACCGAATTTATTGAGCGTTTTTAGCATGAAGTGCTGTTGAATTTTGTCAAAGGCCTTTTCTGCATCTATTGAGATAATCATGTGTTTTGTTTTTGGTTCTGTTTATATGCTGGATTATGTTTATTGATTTGCATATGTTGAACCAGCCTTGCATCGCAGGGATGAAGCCCACTTGATCATGGTGGACAAGCTTTTTGATGTGCTGCTGGATCTGGTTTGCCAGTATTTTATTGAGGATTTTTGCATCGATGTTCATCAGGGATATTGGTCTAAAATTGTCTTTTTTTGTTGTGTCTCTGCCAGGCTTTGGTATCAGGATGATGTTGGCCTCATAAAATGAGTTAGGGAGGATTCCCTCTTTTTCTATTGATTGGAATAGTTTCAGAAGGAATGGTACCAGCTCCTCCTTGTACCTCTGGTAGAATTCAGCTGTGAATCCATCTGGTCCTGGACTTTTTTTGGTTGGTAGGCTATTAATTACTGCCTCAATTTCAGAGCCTGCTATTGGTCTATTCAGGGATTCAGCTTCTTCCTGGTTTAGTCTTGGGAGAGTGTAAGTGTCCAGGAAATTATCCATTTCTGCCAGATTTTCTAGTTTATTTGCATAGAGGTGTTTATAGTATTCTCTGATGGTAGTTTGTATTTCTGTGGGGTCGGTGGTGATATCCCCTTTATCATTTTTTATTGTGTCTATTTGATTCTTCTCTCTTTTCTTCTTTATTAGTCTTGCTCGTGGTCTATCAATTTTGTTGATCTTTTCAAAAAACCAACTCCTGGATTCATTGATTTTTTGTGTCTCTATCTCCTTCAGTTCTGCTCTGATCTTAGTTATTTCTTGCCTTCTGCTAGCTTTTGACTGTGTTTGCTCTTGCTTCTCTAGTTCTTTTAATTGTGATGTTAGAGTGTCAATTTTACATTTTTCCAGCTTTCTCTTGTGGGCATTTAGTGCTATATATTTCCCTCTACACACTGCTTTAAATGTGTCCCAGAGATTCTGGTATGTTGTATCTTTGTTCTCATTGGTTTCAAAGAACATCTTTATTTCTGCCTTCATTTTGTTATGTACCCAGTAGTCATTCAGGAGCAGGTTGTTCAGTTTCCATGTAGTTGAGCGGTTTTGATTGAGTTTCTTAGTCCTGAGTTCTAGTTTGATTGCACTGTGGTCTGAGAGACAGTTTGTTATAATTTCTGTTCTTGTACATTTGCTGAGGAGTGCTTTACTTCCAATTATGTGGTGAATTTTGGAATAAGTGTGATGTGGTGATGAGAAGAATGTATATTCTGTTGATTTGGGGTGGAGAGTTCTGTAGATGTCTATTAGGTCTGCTTGCTGCAGAGATGAGTTCAATTCCTGGATATCCTGTTAACTTTCTGTCTCATTGATCTGTCTAATGTTGACAGTGGAGTGTTGAAGTCTCCCATTATTATTGTATGGGAGTCTAAGTCTCTTTGTAAGTCTCTAAGGACTTGCTTGATGAATCTGGGTGCTCCTGTATTGGGTGCATATATATTTAGGATAGTTAGTTCTTCCTGTTGAATTGATCCCTTTACCATTATGTAATGGCCTTCTTTGTCTCTTTTGATCTTTGATGGTTTAAAGTCTGTTTTATCAGAGACTAGTATTGCAACCCTTGCTTTTTTTTGTTCTTCATTTGCTTGGTAGATCTTCCTCCATCCCTTTATTTTGAGCCTATGTGTGTCTCTGCATGTGAGATGGGTCTCCTGAATACAGCAGGCTGATGGGTCTTGACTCTTTATCCAGTTTGCCAGTCTGTGTCTTTTAATTGGACCATTTAGTCCATTTACATTTAAGGTTAATATTGTTATGTGTGAACCTGATCCTGCCATTATGATATTAACTGGTTATTTTGCTCATTGGTTGATGCAGTTTCTTCCTAGCCTTTACATTTTGGCATGTTTTTGCAGTTGGCTGGTACCGGTTGTTCCTTTCCATGTTTAGTGCTTCCTTCAGGGTCTCTTGTAAGGCAGGCCTGGTGGTGACAAAATCTCTTAGCATTTGCTTATCTGTAAAGGATTTTATTTCTCCTTCACTTATGAAACTTAGTTTGGCTGGATATGAAATTCTGGGTTTAAAATTCTTTTCTTTAAGAATGCTGAATATTGGCCCCCCACTCTCTTCTGGCTTGTAGAGTTTCTGCCGAGAGATCTGCTGTTAGTCTGATGGGCTTCCCTTTGTGGGTAACCCGACCTTTCTTTCTGGCTGCCCTTAAGATTTTTTCCTTCATTTCAACTTTGGTGAATCTGGCAATTATGTGTCTTGGAGTTGCTCTTCTCGAGGAGTATCTTTGTGGCGTTCTCTGTATTTCCTGGATTTGAATGTTGGCCTGCCCTACTAGGTTGGGGAAGTTCTCCTGGATGATATCCTGAAGAGTGTTTCCAACTTGGTTCCATTTTCCACCTCACTTTCAGGCACCCCAATCAGATGTAGATTTGGTCTTTTTACATAATCCCATACTTCTTGCAGGTTTTGTTCATTTCTTTATCTTCTTTTTTCTTTAGATTTCTCTTCTCACTTCATTTCATTCATTTGATCCTCAATCGCTGATACTCTTCCTTCCAGTCGATCGAGTCGGTTACTGAAGCTTGTGCATTTGTCATGTATTTCTCGTGTCATGGTTTTCATCTCTGTCCGTTCGTTTATGGCCTTCTCTGCATTAATTATTCTGGTTATCAATTATTCCACTCTTTTTTCAAGATTTTTAGTTTCTTTGCGCTGGGTACGTGATTCCTCCTTTAGCTCTGAGAAGTTTGATGGACTGAAGCCTTCTTCTGTCACCTCATCAAAGTCATTCTCCATGTAGCTTTGATCCGTTGCTGGCGATGAGCTGCGTTCCTTTGGAGGGGGAGATGCACTCTTATTTTTTGAATTTCCAGCTTTTCTGCCCTGCTTTTTCCCCATCTTTGTGGTTTTATCTGCCTCTGGTCTTTGATGATGGTGACGTACTGATGGGGTTTTGGTGTGGGTGTCCTTCCTGTTTGTTAGTTTTCCTTCTAACAGTCAGGACCCTCAGCTGTAGGTCTGTTGGAGATTGCTTGAGGTCCACTCCAGACCCTGTTTGTCTGGGTGTCAGCAGCAGAGGCTGCAGAAGATAGAATACTGCTGAACAGCGAGTGTACCTGTCTGATTCTTGCTTTGGAAGCTTCCTCTCAGGGGTGTACTCCACCGTGTGAGGTGTGGGGTGTCGGTCTGCCCCTAGTGGAGGATGTCTCCCAGTTAGGCTACTCAGGGGTCAGGGACCCACTTGAGCAGGCAGTCTGTTCCTTCTCAGATCTCAACCTCCGTGTTGGGAGATCCACTGCTCTCTTCAAAGCTGTTAGACAGAGTCATTTGTGTCTGCAAAGGTTTCTGCTGCTTTTTTGTTGTTGTTGTTGTTGTTGTTGTTGTTGTTGTTGTTTAGCTGTGCCCTGTCCCCAGAGGTGGAGTCTACAGAGACTGGCAGGCCTCCTTGAGCTACTGTGAGCTCCACCCAGTTCGATCTTCCCAGGGCTTTGTTTACCGACTTAAGCCTCAGCAATGGCGGGAGCCCCTCCCCCAGCCTGGCTGCTGCCTTGCTGGTAGATCGCAGACTGTTGTGCTAGCAATGAGGAAGGCTCCGTGAGCTTGGGACCCTCCTGGCCAGGTGTGGGATATAATCTCCTGGTGTGCCTATTTGCTTAAAGCGCAGTATTGGGGTGGGAGTTACCCGATTTTCCAGGTGTTGTGTATCTCAGTTCCCCTGGCTAGGAAAAGGGATTCCCTTCCCCTTTGCGCTTGCCAGGTGAGGCCAGGCCTCACCCTGCTTTAGCTCTCGCTGGTCAGGCTGCAGCAGCTGACCAGCACCGATTATTCGGCACTCCCTAGTGAGATGAACCCAGTACCTCAGTTGAAAATGCAGAAATCACCGGTCTTCTGTGTCGCTCGCGCTAGGAGCTTGAGACTGGAGCTGTTCCTATTTGGCCACCTTGCTCCACCTCGCTCAAGTGATCTTTCTGTCTCAACCTCCTGAGTAGCTAAAACTACAGGTATGCACAGCTATGTGTAGCTAATTTTTATTTTTATTTTTAGTAGAGGTGAGGTCTCCCTATGTTGCCCAGGCTAGCCTTGAATTCCTGGGCTCAAGCTATCCCCCTCCTTGGTCTCCCAAAGTGTTGGGATTATAGGTGTGAGCCACTGCATCCGGCCCATGTTTGTTGCCTATAACCTGAGATGTACCCCGCCCCACCCCTGCTACCACCTTCAGGAATCTTATTAGATATAGTATGAAAACGAGAAAAGGAATGATGTCTTAGCAATTTTTTAAAGGAGAAGCTAAAAGCTGAAGTAATTATAGTATATGATAGAATGTTGTATTTTAGGCACTGTCATTTTGATAAAAAATGGAATTAGGGACCATTGTAAATGCTTACATGTTCGCAGTGAGTGGTCCTGGCTGCATTATTTATGGGAGGATGTTTTACAGATAAGAAGTAGCATTTGATGCAATTGTGACTCGCATCTATCATCCATAAAATCTTGATTTTGTTTTCAGATTTGTTTTCAGTTTCACAAATAAAAATGAATCAAATTGAAATTTAAGGAGAAAGCTCCAAAGAAACCTTTTTGATTAAATCTATCAGAAGGGATAGCACTGTGGCCATTTAGCATTTGATGGTAAATTCCAATTTCTGTTGACCTTGCCGATAGGTTTATGTTTGATATATCTAATTTTCTGAAGTGTTTTCAAAGACGTGGGCGTTTTGATTACAAATATTCTCACAAAACTTTCCAGACATCTTTTTAAGGAACCTTAAAACGAATTTAAGAAGACACTATAGCAAAAAGCAGTTATTACAGAGGAAAAAAAAAGTATTTGTTATTTGAATTTGAACTTCAATTTGAACTTCAAAGCTAGAATTGTTCTTTTTTTTTTTAATTCTTTTTTTTAATTTTTTTTATTTTTTATTATTATACTTTAAGTTCTAGGGTACATGTGCATAACGTGCAGGTTTGTTACATATGTATACTTGTGCCATGTTGCTGTGCTGCACCCATCAACTCGTCAGCACCCATCAACTCATCATTTACATCAGGTATAACTCCCAATGCAGTCCCTCCCCCCTCTCCCCTCCCCATGATAGGCCCCGGTGTGTGATGTTCCCCTTCCCGAGTCCAAGTGATCTCATTGTTCAGTTCCCACCTATGAGTGAGAACATGCAGTGTTTGGTTTTTTGTTCTTGTGATAGTTTGCTAAGAATGATGGTTTCCAGCTGCATCCATGTCCCTACAAAGGACACAAACTCATCCTTTTTTATGGCTGCATAGTATTCTATGGTGTAGAATTGTTCTTATAAAAGGACAAAGTTTTCTCCTGGTTAATCTACTTTTTAGATAGAGTAAGATGAGATGGGGTACTTGTAATGTAAATGGTTATGGTTAAAGAAACATTATATAACAAAGTAAGAGCCTGGCGTGGTGGCTCACAGCTGTAATCTTCAGGAGATCTCCAGATCTCCTGAAATTAAACATGTAACGATCTCAGCCGTGTTCTTTCATTTGCAAGACACATTAGGTAAGGCTTGTAAGATTGAAGGACTTAAACTTTTTAAGTTGACATGGGTAAGTTTGATTATGTGCTATCAGCTAAAAGTATCATAAAATATACTTTTACACAGGTAAAGCAAACTGTTTCAAACAGTACTTATCAATATGGTAGTCTTAATTGCTTATATTCTTTTTATCTATGTTGAAAAGTTTCCCTAGAATTTTAGTAAATATTATCCTACATGAATTCAGCAAGAAAGATTTTCTTAAGCTTGTAATTATTTTCTCATTAGAAAATATTTTCTTATTTTGGTTTCATGGTATCACTATTTCTTGTGGAATAGTGGAGAAGGGGAAATTATTTATTTCCTGGATGATTGCTGATATTTCTAAGAATTGGAATATATTTTATTTTCATGGATTTAGATGTTTTGGACTAAATTTATAGTAATATACTGCAATACAAAATCCAATGAAAAGAGTCACAGTCAGTTTTTTTATAACTTTATATTGTCTGTAACATGTTTCTATTACAAGTATTGAAGTCTAAGGTGACATGATGGATTTCTTCTCGCTTTGATGTTAAGTGAAAAGCTGCTTTAAGTTTCATTTTTTTGATCACCTGGAAATCTGAAATAAAATAAATTGTAGATTTAACTTTTATATTGGGCTAGAAAGTAAAGAACATTTGTTTTGAAAAATAATTTGTTTTCTGTAATTTTCATATGTGGCTTCAAAATTAAAAATACTTAACCTTATGTGATATTTGACAATAAATCTGTGATTTTTTTTTTAAAGCAGTGTTTCAGTATTAAGGTTATTAAGTGCTGGATGAAACTTCTCTTTTTGTGTTTGGAGAATGAGATTATACTTAGTATACTGCACAAAGTGGGTACTTAATAGAAACTTTTTACTTGATTTATCATACCTACTGAGTTCTTCCAAATGTTCTGAGTTTTGAGATACAGTTTCCACCGTGGATCCTCGAAACTCTTCTAAAAAAAAATATACAAAGTAAATAGTTTATCATGAACATGGTTTATAGTTATTTTGATCTTGAACCTGGGAATCCCTTTTCAGGGATATCTGTCCTTCACCTATAAACGTGTATGTATCACCAGGGCAGATTGTATTGTACAAAGATGGTCACAGCAATCTCTCCCACTCCACATGTTCCTGTACGGTATGATCTTGTCAATCCCCCATGAAGGAGCAGAATCTAGTTTTCTTCTTGAAATTGAGCTACCCTTAAGACTCTTTTGTGATCAGCTGAATGTGGAGGAAGTGACGAAAATGAGCTCTGGGGCTAGGTCCATAAAAGCTATGCAGCCTCTACCTGGTTATCTTAGGATACTGTTTTTGGAGGAAGTGAATCACCACATAAGTCCTCATACCCTGAGACTGCCATGCTGGAATGGCCGTGTATAGATGTTCTAGCAGACAGTCCCAGCTGAGTCCAGCCTTCCAGCCATCTTGGCCAAGTCTCCAGCCTGCCAGTGAAGCTGTCTTTGACCCTTCAAACCAGCCCATCTGTCAGCTGAATATCATTTAGTGACTTCAATTAATGTCCAGCCGAGCCCTGCTTGAATTCCTAATCCACAGAATTCTTGTGATATAGTAAAATGGCTACTGAAAAGGCCACCTTGTTTTGGGTAAGATGACTTTAAAAAATATTACTCAAAAGGAAAATTAATTTAAGGAGCAATATAAAGTACCCAAATAATGAAGTCAAATATGGGAAGTTTATCTATCTATCTATCTATCTATCTATCTATCTATCTATCTATCTATCTATCTATATGTGTGTGTGTGTGTGTGTATACATATAACTACATATATAAACATACATATATAAAAACTTCCCATATCTGGCTTCACTATTATGATATTATGATAATGAAGTCAAATATGGGAAGTTTGTTTATGTAGATATACATGTATAAATGACTTCATGTATCATATACCATATGTGTATATATATAGAGAGAAAGAGCCATGTTAATTTGTTACTTAACTTTAACTTTCATATCTCCTCCTTTACTTTTGATTTGAATTCACTGGGATTAATCTAATAAGATGCTGTTTATTCCTGTTTATGACAGGCCCCAGTTTTCAGGCCCTTCATTCTATTTTTCATTACCTTTCGTGTTCTGTCCCCATCTCCTACCCACTGCAATTCCTAAAAGAGTTCTACTTTGCCTTTTGGAATATTTGATTCATTATTTCAGCAAAATGTCCTATATCTTTACCCTATTTTCTGAAATTACTTTTACTTTCTTGCTCTAACAGAAATTTGTCTCTTCTCTCAAGATACTATCAGCCCACAAACCCATTTTTGTTGTATTTTTCTTGGTCTTCTCACTGCTGGACCTGAAGATGGGTTGGTGTCCTCTTTCCTCCTTGTTCTGTCAGGACATTTGCCTTTCCTCTTTTCCTCTCTAACACTCATGTCATTAGATTATACAGTCAACCATTTGTCACTATTGTGATCTACCTACAAGTGGAATCATTCTCAGTTGATGTTATCATTGCCTCATTGTCACCGTACTACTACTTTCTTAACTTAGTAATTTCAATGTAGAGGTAGAAGATTATTCCACCCTAAGTCTCAATTCCTTGACCTCCTGTTCTTTTACATCTTGTCCTTTACATTACCACTGCCATTAATTCCCCTGGTCATACTTAGACCTTGTCATTATCAGTAACTATGAGCCCCCTCTAGCTCATTTTCCTGTATTTAACTGCTTGGCTGCCTCCTTTTGTATTTCCAGATCACTCCCTCTGCTATCCTGACCCCAGCAATTCTTCTACTTCATTGGAACCTCCATTCCTACCACATTTTCACTGTTTCTCCTAATTTTTCTGTCTCTTCTTCCTTCCTCATATAATTTAAATTCCATGGTTATGTACTTCCTTGCATAAAGTCTAAATTTCTCTTCTTTTCACTTTGTTTACTTACTTGGCAAAAGTATAGCCCTAGTTAAATCCAGTTATCTGCCGATTCCTCTCCTGCACTGTATAGTTCAACATGGCTGGAGAAAATACACAACTGGCCTGAGATGCCTCATCTTAAATTCATGGTCACAAACATTAAGTAGACCCTTGTGCTTCCAGGCCTTTCTATGAAACATTCCTGGTCCACTCATTCTTCCACTGCCCTCGATGACTAAATCTTCTACTTTTCTCAGACCTCCCACCCTGCACTTTTCTCAGCTGATGATTTATTTCCTGGTTTCATTGAGGAAATAAATGACAGTAGGAAAAATCTTCCACAAGTCCTGTGGGGAGAGTTACTCACCTACTGCTTCTATTCTGTATACTCTGTCTTCCCTTCTGTTAGTATCAATGAACTGTTATCCCTCTACTTCTTCACTAGATTTCAGGCCCTCTTGTCTAGACAAGACATAGTTTCAGTCCTTCCTTCTGCCTCCCACTTATCAGTGCTCTTCCTCTCTATTAGGTCTTCCCTATCAGTAGAGAACTATTTAGTTAAAGCCATGTGACTTAAGTTCTCACCAATGAAATGAGCAAAGAAATATACAGTCATGTGTCACTTAATGACAGGGGTATCTTCAAAGAAATGAGTCATTAGGTGATGTTGTTGTACAAACATCATAGAGTGTACTTACACAAATCTAGATGGCATAGTCTACTACATAGCTAGGCTATTATATGGTATAGCATATTGCTTCTGGGCTACAAACCTGTTTGGCACGTTACTATAGTGAATATTATAGGCATCTGTAACACTATAATGAGTATTTGTATAGCTAAACATAGTAAAGGTAATGCATTGCAACACAGTGTTATGATGGCTAAAACGTCACTAGTGCATAGGAATCTTCCAGCTCCATTATCTCTTAGGACCACCATTGTGTATGGCATATATTGTTGACAGAAATGTCCTTATGCAATGCATGACTGGATACTTCTTCTGAGTCTGAGTGTTAGACATGGGTACTCACTCACCCCAGGACAGTTGACTCTTGGTTCCATCACTGCAAAAACACTCATTTGGATTATAAGCTAGGTTTTGCACTGTGGGTCTGACTTAAGGTGTGATTTGAGATGTTTGATCTGTAGGACTTCAAGGGAGCTGGAAGACTGAGACCAGTACCACTCTAGTAAGGGAGACCAGAAGCAACAACACATTGAAGTGTGATATTTGCTTATATGATCTACATTTCAGTAGAAATTGGCACTTCCTTGTTGCTAATAGTAAAGACTCTGAAATGGTAGATTGAAGTGGGCAACAAAAAGATCTCATTTATACCACCACTTAGCCTATATGTTACAAAAGCAATAGAATAAGCCAGTAAATGCCAAATTGCTATAAATCCACCGTCACATCCCTTTTTTGAAAACAATGGAATATAATATTTATATTATACAGTATTATATGTAAACAAGATTTTTAAAATGTTATCTGTAGAGAAGTATGAGTTGAAATGGAGGAGACATTACCTGGTAGTTTGGTGACTAGAAAGGTAAATGAATTTTTATAATTTTGGCATGCTAAACATTTGTAGTGGCCTTACTCTCAAAAAGGGTAAATAACTCATTCATAAAGGTTGTATCAGAGTTTATAGACTAGACCCCTGGTAATGGATTCAACCTTTCTACAACAAATCAAAAGTATTGTTGTATGCTCACATGAATATACAGTAGTCATTACCTTAAATTTAAAACTCACTATAAGCAGCAAATACAGAGAGCACGATATGAAGGCTGTATTGTATCAGTGTGGTCTGCAGAGAATTTCTTCATATGGTTTTTGCCTTGTTGAAATATATGTTGCAGTTCAAAGCTAAAGGGATTACTTTTGAATAGTCATCACAGAGGTTGATTACATTCGTATATCATATTTAGCTGGACCCTGCAGGCTATTATTCCATTAGCTATGCTGGTTCTGCCATTGTCAAAAAGTTGATCACCTAATGTTAAAAGACTGTGCTTTCTGTTGACCTTATCCAAATGACTCAAAAGCTTTTGTTTGAAAAATAAAACTCAGATTATGTTTTATGAAACTGATTAAGAATAAATACTGCATATAAACTATGCTCCTTTCTTATGGGTGATCTTAAAATTATGCTATTATTAACAATGAGATATTTTGTTTTTGTATTTCAGCAGATTTTACTGATAGTCATACATTCAATTTTAGTAGAAACAGTACTTCGCTCTCACTGATAGTAAAGAGTCTCAGAAACTGATTTCTGAAAAAGGAACAGAAATCTCCCTTCCCCACCATGTAAATCATATAAAATTACCCTGGAAGTAAGCCAGTATATCAATGTAAATATAATGGCACATCTACAATGGCCTACTTACAATATGATTTTACAAGGCCACTGTACTGAAGAGAACAAAGTTCTGTTTTGGGGAAATGTGTATATGAACTGAAAACTTGTCAATCACACTTGATAATCAGAAAATCCCTTCCAGTAAATAAATAAATAAAATATTTAACTGTTTATTCTTCATATGATGGTTGTATAGGTTCACTCGTTTAATTACAATGAGAATATCTGATTCAGGGCTATAAATCTGGTTTTTATAAACCCAGAATCCCATTACCAATAAAAGGCATACTTAGATAAGCTTGACTTTTAAATTATTTTATTATGAATTAGCCACAAATAAGTAATGAGATGAGAGCTCATCTTTGAAAAAGATATCGACCGTTATGACTTTATTATTTAAAATAACATATACATTTTTTCATTAGAATCACATTACAAAAGCTGTCCTTTGGGAACAAAGATGATTTTGACACTATCTCAGTTGAACAGCTCAGTCCTTGAGCTGTGTTCCCAGGAGTGATGATGGATTGGCATAGACTCATGTTTGCTCTTTGGCATGGTCTTCCTTGTAACTGATAGTTTGTAAAATGGCTGGGCAGGGATGCAGGCTGTGATCCTGGAACACAGCCAGATACTAATTTTGGCCTCATTAGCACTGTTCTCTTAATCAATTGAACTTTTCAGCAGGTGGAGGTTTCCTAATATTTCTTGTACTAGCTTGTCTTTAGCTACTCACTTGAAACTCACAATAGATGAGTGGGTATCAGTCAGGAGGAAACAGATGGCACATACAACTGGGATTTTGAAGAGACTTTAATGAAGGGACTATTAAGAGATGAGGGCAGGGCTAAGGAGCTAATAAGGGATATTGAGGCACCTAGGGACTTGCAAAAGAGGGTGCCATGCCATTATCATCTCTGGGTCTAAATTCAGGGTAAGGAGACAGGACGGTGCCACTGGATGTTGGGTGAGGGCAGAGATTTAGAAAAGGGACTGCTTTTTCTAAATCTAGAAGCAGCAGTTGCAGAGTGTCACAGTTGTCAGAAAGGAGCTGAAGTGAGGGGCAGAGGAACAGTATTCTCACTCTCCACCTTCCTAACCTCTCATCTGCTGGTGACTCTCTTTGGCTAAATCCATATGATGAAGCCAGAAGGCAAGTCAGCCTGTGTGATGCAGTCTGAAGTCAGTCTCCTGGGACACAGAGCAGAGAAGGTGGGAGAATTGATCGTGTGTGTGTGTGTGTGTGTGTGTGTGTGTGTGTGTGTGTGTGTAAGGGGTGGGGGAGGGGAAACGAGCAGCATATAATAACCATACAATGCAAATGTTTTCCTTTAGCAAAAATTTAGTCATGTGAAGTGTGGTTTGGGCATCAATATATTTAATGTTGGCATATAATTGGATATTTCTTTATTCCTTTTCCTCCTCCTCCTCATTGTATAATATTGGTTTGTCATTCATGGCTTTCTCGTCTTACAGTTTTGTAAAAAATTTATGAATCAAAGCCTAAGATTATAGAGTTAATCTCACTCTATCAAAAATATGTGATTTTGGGAGTAATATTTTTCTACATTTTGTTGTTAACAAAACAAAAAGTTAATCTGTCCTATCTGTGTTTTGAAGTAGAAATCATGATGTGGTAATTCTATATCTGATGAGCATAATAATCAAGATGGAAACTTTTAAGGCAGGAGGCATCTTTCAAGTTTGGATAGACTCTCTTGAAAGTGTCAAAAACTGACATGTGTTCTTTCATATCACAGGATCTGGTATATAACAATTCCCTTGCCAAGGGCTTTTATTAATATTCAAGCAATTAAAATTTATGCAAAAATCAGAAGTATATTCCAATTCAAAATTATATATTCTTTTTTTTTTAACCTTACACACCATTACTTTGAATAAATGGAATGCAACTAGGCTTGAACAAAGCACTGAAGATACCATATTGACACAGAATGATAACTGAATTTCTTTTTCTGGGCGTTTAAACTTTTAATGAGAATATCTGATTCAGGTCTATTAATCTGTCCAGACACTAAATATTTTCTTAAGATAAATAGTGTGTTAATGTCTTCATACAGTTCTTTTTATTTCTTTGATTTTTTGCTACATTATAAATCCTGCAATTTTTTTCTATTCAAGACAGAGTAACAGAAATCAGATTAACTTCTTTCCTAAAACACTCTACCCTACCCCAAAAAACCTGAACAAAATATATGAAACAATGATTTTGAAGACACTGGACATCAGACAACAAAAGCCAGTGATTTCTGAAAGACAAGAAATATGTTTTGAATACAAAACATGCAAAAAGGCACAATGAGGAGAAAAATCAATCAAAACTGACCCATAACTGACATAATTAGTAGAATTAGGAACAAAAACAAAGTTACTCTAACTGTATTTTAGACATTTAAAATGTTAAGTAGAGACAAGGAAAATAAAATAAAACATTAATAAACTTGAAGACAGAGTAGTAGAAGCTGCAAAATGAAGAAAGAGAGTCGAAAAGATGAACATATTATCAGTAAACTATAGAACAGCTTCAAGCAGCCTAATAGACATGTATTGGCATCTCCATAAAAAGGATATGGAGAAAGAATTGCAAAATAGTTTAAGAAATTATGGCTGAAAATTTTCTAAAATTGATGAAGACTATAAGCCCACATGTCCAAGAAGCTCAATAGACCCCAAGCTTAAGAAACTTAGAGTACAAAAATTAAAAAAAATAACAACCTATGAAACATACAATGCCATACCCACTGAAAATATCTTTATAAAATGAAGGAAAAAATACTTTTCAGACAGACAAAAGCTGAAGCAATTCATTAGCAGAATATTTGCACTACAAGTCCTCAAGACAGAAGAAAAATGATACCACATGACAATCTGGATCTATGTAAAGAAATGAAGAGCATCAGAGGTGGTAAGTACAACACATGATAACGTTGTACAAAGGTGAGAAGGGGAGAAATGCAAGGATGTAATTGTAAACTTTTTTTGACACAGGGTCTCGCTTACTGCAGCCTTGACCTTACAGGCTCAAGCAATCCTCCTGTCTCCTCAGCATCCCAAGTAGCTGGGACTACAGGCATATGCCACCATGTCTGGCTAATTAAAAAAAAAAAAAATTCTTGTAGAGATGGAATCTCGTTTCTTTGCCTACTCTGCTCTTGAACTCCTGGCCTCAAGTAATCCTTCTGTCTTGGTGTACCAAAGTATTGGGATGACAAGCATGAGCTACCATGCCTGACCTATAAGATTCTTATACTATGTGTTACCATTGGTGGGAATGTAAATTAGTACAGCAATTATGGAGATTTCTCAAAAAACTCTAAAAATAGATGTCATGCAATCCAGTAATCCCACTGCTGGGTATTTATACAAAGGAAATAAAATAAATACATTCAAAGGATACCTGCACTTCCATGTGTATTGCAGCACTATCTACGGTAGCTAAGACATGGAATCAACCTAAGCATCCATTAACAGACAAAAGGACAAAGAAAATGTGCTGTATATACACAATAGAATACTATTAAGCTACAAAACAGAATGCAATCCTGTCGTTTGCCGCCACAGGAATAAGCCTGGAGAACATTATGTTCAGTGAAATGGGGCGGGCACAGAAAGATAAATACTGCATGTTCTCACTCACATGTGGAAGCTAAAATAATTCCAGCTCATGGAAGTGGAGAACAGAATAGTGGGTATTAGAGGCTGGGAAGGGTCAGGGGATGGGAGAAGGTGGGAGATGTTGGTTAATGGATACAAAATTACAGTTAGATAGGAGGAAGGAAGTCTGGTGTTCAGAAGCATTGCAGGGTGAATATGGTTAACTATAATTTATTGACTCTTTTCCAAAAGCTAGAAGACAGAATTTTGAATGTTCGCAACACAAAGAAATGATAAATGTTTGAGGTGATGGCTATGCTAATTACCCTGATTTGATCATGACACATTGTAAACATGTATCAAAATATCACCCTGTATTCCATAAATATCTACAATTATAATGTGTCAACTAAAAATAAAAGGGAAAAAATTCTTACACTATATGTTAAATATCTAATGTCACTTGAAGGTAGGTTGTGAAAAGTTAAAGATATACACTGATCATTATTTTTGCTTTTACATTTTAGTTTACACTTTTCATTTAAATATTCTGAAAAAAAAAGATTTGAAAAATCAACATCCTTCGAATCTGAAAATAAGAAAACCTGTCTCTAATTTAAACATTAATTTGAAAACTTATCCTTCTCGTGTATTTCCCTGATCTGCGGCTTGAAGATAAGCTAATGAATTCAAAGAAATAACCATTTCATTATCACTCCAAAAGTTTAATTTTCTTGACCAAATTATGTGCAGTGTAATACATAGAATATGAAACTAAATGCTGATAGATAAATAGATTTGATTTTTTTTTTCTGGTTACTTCAGAGTAACCATTGGGAAAATATACAAGCTCTGTATTCATGTTCTTTTCATGTTGTCTGTACTTTAGAACAGAGAATTATGTGAAATAATTTTTGTAACACTTTACTGAGGTATGACTGACATAACAAAAGCTGTACATATTTAATTTATAAAACTTGATGGGTTTGCAGGTAAGTAAACCATTCAAAATCTATGCTGTAAACACATCCATCATCCAGGGGATGATATTTTTAATGAATAATCCAGAGATGTGAAAATGAATGTTTTTGTAAAAATTGAGTTTTCTAATGTATGTTGAGATTTCCAAAGAAAAGATTCTGTAGATATACAATATCCAGTTCAAATATAGTATTATGAGTAAATATATATCTGGTCAGCAGCAAAGTAGTTCCTAGAAATAACATCTCCGAAAAACCCAAACAATTCCCTTACCAAAATTAAAAATCAAAACTTTGCACATCCCAAGTAAGATACTCTTCCTCTTAAATTTTCGTAAGAATGAACTGGTCTGTTTAAAACAATGACAATGAGAAATACATTTTGAAATAAGTCACCAGTTTCCAGATGATCTATATATATGTCTGCTACTCAAAGTGTGGTCTCCAAACCAGCAGCATTAACATTACCTGAAGCTTGTTAGAAATGCAGAAATGTAAGCCACGCTTCAGACCTAGCAACACAGAATCTGCCTTTTAACAGGATCCCAAGGTGATTCATTCGCTCATTAAAGTTTGAAAATTGTTGCTTTATGGAATCTTACTCCTATTTATATTTAAATATTAAGAGTAGGAGTAAAATATTAATAGCATGTTGTTAAAAGGAGTTGTAGCTGCTTGTCTGTTGTTCAGTTGCAACATTTACATAATAAGTAAAAATAATTGTTTTCCTCATGTTGTAATAGAGAATGTGGTCAGCACTTTTATTGTTAACATTATTATTATTATTATTATTATTTTGAGACGGAGTCTCACTCTGTCTCCTAGGCTGAAGTACAGTGGTGCAATCTCAGCTCACTGCAATCTCCGCCTCCCGGTTCAAGTGATTCTTCTGTCTCAGCCTCCGAGTAGCTGGGATTACAGACACCTGCCATAATGCCCGGCTAATTTTTGTATTTTTAGTAGACATGGGATTTCAGCACGTTGGCCAGGCTGGTCTCGAACTCCTGACCTCAGGTGATCCACCTGCCTCGGCCTCCCAAAGTGCTGGGATTACAAGTGTGAGCCACCATGCCCGGCCAGCACTTTATTATTTAGTTTTAATTTTTAATTGTATGTTGACAAATTATAATTATATGTATTTATGGGGTACAAAGTGATGTTATGATCTATGAATACAATGTGAAATTGTTAAATTAAGCTAGTTAGCATGTCCAACACTTCAAATGCTTATAATTTTTTTATGGTGAAAGCATTTGAGAATTACTGTCTTAGAGATTCTGAAATGTACAATACATTATTACTGACTATATTTACCATGATGTGCAATATATCTTAAAGAAAAAACCTTATTCCTCCTGTCTAATTGAGGCTTTGTACTTTTTGACCATTATCTTCCCATTTCCCTCACTACTCCTGTCCTCTGATAACCATCCTTCTGCTCTCTGCTTCTTTGAGTTAGATTATTTTAGATTCCAATACAAATGAGAACATTTTATATGTGTCTTTCTATGCCTGGCTTATTTCATTTAGTATACTATTCTCCGATTCCATGTATGATATTGCAAATGACAGGATTTCTCACTTTTTAAGGCTGAATAATATATGTATATGTATTATTCATTCATATATACACATTCTGTGTATATATACACACACATTATATATTGTATATATATACACACACACACATATATATGCTTTTACATTTTAGTTTCCACTTTTCATTTAAATATTCTGGTTGGAAAAAAATAAGATTTGAAAAATCAACATCCCTCGAATCTGATTTTTTATATATATATATATATACACACACACACACACCACATTATATATGTGTATATATATATATACCACATTATATACACACACACACACACACACACACACATATATATATATACCACATTTTCTTTATCCATTCATTGGTTTATGGACACTTAGGTTGATTCCATGACTTGGCTATTAGGAATAGTGCTGCAATGAACATGGGAGTGCAGACATCTGACATGCTGATTTCAAATATCTGGGTAAATACCCAGAAGTAGGATTACTGTATCATATGGTAATTTTAATTTTTAGTTTTTTGAGAAAACTCCATATGGATTTCTGTAATGGTTGTACTAATTTATAGTCTCACCAACAGTGTACAAGGGTTCCCTTTTCTCCACCTCCTTGCCAACATTGATCTTTCATCTTTTTGATAACAGCCGTTCTAACAGGTATGGATTGATATCTCATTGTGATTTTAGTTTACTAGTGATTAATGATGGTCAGCAATTTTTCCATATGTCTGTTCACCATTTATGTCTTTTTTTTGAGAGATGTCTATTCAGGTCCCCAGCCCATTTTAAAATTAGGCCATTTGTTTTATTTCTATAGAGTTGTTTGAGTTTTTTATATGTTGGTTATTAATCCCTTATCAGATGTATGGCTTGCAAATATTTCCTCCCAATCCATAGGTTGTCTCTTCACTCTGTTGTTTTCTTTTTTTGTGCAGAAACTTTTACTTTTGCTGTAATCCCATTTGTCTGTTTTTGCTTTTGTTGCTACACTTTTGGGGTCAAATCTAAAAACTTATTGCCTAGACCAATGACACATAGTAGCTTTCCCCTTATGTTTTCTTCTAGTAGCATTACAGTGTCAGGTCCTATGTTTAAGTCTTCAATTCATTTTGAATTGATTTTGCATATGATGTGTGTTAAGGATCAAATTTCATTCTGCATATGGATATCCCAGTTTTCTCAGTACCCTTTGTTAAAGAGACTGTCCTTTTCTGTTGTGTATTCTTGGCATCTTTGTTGAAAATCAATTGACCATACATACATGTGTGGGTCCATTTATGGGCTTTCTATTCTGTTCTATTGGTCAAGAACTCTATTTTTATGCCAGTATCATGCTGTTTTAATTATTATCAGTCTGTAGTATATTTTGAAGTCAGGTAGTGTGATGCCTCTAGATTTGTTCTTTTTGCTCATCATTGCCTTGGCTATTGGGGTGTGTCTGTGTGTGTGTCTGTCTCTGTGTGTGTGTGTCTGTGTGGTTCCATATACATTTTAGAATTGCTTTTCTATTTATGAAAAATGACATTAAATCTCTCAACCACCCTATGCTTTAAGTATTATTATTCCTTTTGTATAGCTAAGGAACCTAAAGGTTGGAGAGATTAATGTGCTCAATCTCATACAGCTGATAACTGTTTCACTGGAGATTCAAACCCAGGTTAATCTGGATCTTAAATCCATCCTCATAGCTTCTGTGCTCATTCTCACTTCAATTAATTCAAAAGGTAGATGAGTCTTAAGAAAATCTCTTAGGCAAGTGTATAGTGTTAGGCTTGGAAAGATTGATTTATTTGACTTTGTGGCAAGAACTACTGCAGCAGACCTATTTAGTTCTTAATAGTTGTTTGTCTATTTAGTTTCTTGTCTTTTAGAGACCATTTCTAATGCAGCAGTTAAGAAAACAGCCATATACTCCAGGGATCTCCCTGAAAACCACTAATCTGACATGTAGGCCATGACAACTGAGATTGGGCTAGTGAGAAACCAAATCTAGGGTTTCCATCATGTAAGTTGTTGCCTTTATTTCATTATACTTTGATTCAATCCCTAATGGATTCAGCTTCATAAAGTCAGAAAAAGAAAAAAAAAAGCAATTTATTCATGTTTTCATTGGAGCTCACTGCAGACATGAAATTTCTCTAAAAATGCAAATCATTTGGTGCCACATAAGTGAAACTCGGTAGCTAAAGTGCTTAGAGGAAAATGCTTTCCCAGGGCTAATGTTTTCATGCCCAGTGATTGAATAAATCGATCCATTTATTACAACATCTTCACTTAAGATTTTGTCCCTAGATGAATGTATCTAAGAGTACTAGAAGACTTTTCTTTATCACTGAGAAAATTGATTACACTTGTTAATTTGGCTTTTAATCCTAGATATATAAAAATAAATACCATAAACATGTGTAGAAGAAATCAATATAGATTTGTTCAATATCAGATTGATCAAAAAAGGATTTAGTAAGACTCCAAGATGTAAAATACTAATGTACAAACTAAGCCCTTACTTATGTAATACGACTTTAGACAAGCTCAGTATAAACCTAAAAGAAACTATTTCTTAAAACAGAAATGGTGTACTTTTCTTGCATTAAAGAAAAACCCCCAGAAGGCCTACCTATCCAAGGTATTTAATGTGAACATTTGTTTTTAAAAGATTTCTTGTCTTTGGTCCGGCCATTGTTGTTAATTCATGGGGCACCATATCACAGATTTTTTTTTTTTATGTTACATAAAGCAAAAATTACACTTAACAAATGTAAGCTTAAGACAAAAAAATAGATAAAACAACACTCCTAAAAGCCAAGATATCACATGGAAAGGCTATCAGTCATTCTTTTCAGAGAAAGTGAGGACAATGAGAAATAAAAGTCATATTCAAAGACTCCTGAAATGCCACTTAGACTGGCTCTGGCCTATTATGTCATGTGTTTTGTAGAACTCAGTAGCAAACCAAGTAGACACTCTTTTGACTAAGCATATTTTTGATTCTGCTTGTATAATAATGAATAAGACAGAGATTTTCATGCTAGTCTACTCTCAGAATGATGAAAGTTTAAAACTGCTTCTCTGGTAGTAATATGGTTTATGTTGAATATACACTGTCAGTCACAAATGATAGTCTCTATTCATTTGTCATACACTCAACAGATATTCATTGAGAACCCAAGTGCAAAACACACATTTGTGGGATAGGTGATTGGATGCAGTTTGTAGCTGTGTTCAAATTAGATAGATTCAGAGGTACATGGCCGAGGAGGGGCATGGGAAGTTTAATCTGCAATCATGGCATAACCCTCTGAATTAGTGCATGACCCTCAGAGAAGAAATGAGGTTTTTATGTACAACTTCTTAAAACAATTAATTTAGTAGGGGGCACAGAGTTTCAAAACAAATACTGACTTTAAAAGAATACATTTAAATGCTTGTCCCAGTAAAAATAGTCTACTGGATTTCCATGGTAGGACTCAGGTTCTTTAATAGTATAATTGGTGGGCCAAATATGACAACACACAGAAAAGCAGAGCATCTCTGTGTTAGAGCATGTTTTGTCAATACTCAACGTGCACACGATACAAATGTGTATACATTTTGACTGATAAATAAGTAGAAGTCATTTCTGGAGAACTTTTTATGGTTAGAATTTAAGTACATAATCACCATTTCCTTGTAATCTCCAGATTATAAATTTTTCTCTTTTGAAAACTAATATATTTGTCCCTGTATCTGTATTACCTTGCATGATATATTGGAGCTGGTATATACATAGTGTTTTCTGAGTGAATAGCCTGCAGCTTATGATTTACTTTAAAAATATGACATAATAAAATGTTGGTTGGCACATAGAAGGTGACCATTAAATGTCTATTGAAAGACAGACAGAGTGAGTGAATACATCTGTTCTTAAAAGTTTATATGAGAGTACAAAAGACATATAGTAAAGACAAAGCTGTGGGCTTGAAATGCCAGATTAAAAAAATTCAACAGCAAGATCTATGGACAACTCTTTAGTAAGTACATAAAAATTAGTTATGTAAGGAAGTCCTACCCAGAGCAATCAGGCAAGAGAAAGAAATAGAAAGCATCCAGATAGGAAAATAAGTCATAAAACGATCTGTTTGTTGATGATATGATTCTATACCTAGAAAACCCTAAAGACTCTGCCAAAAGGCTCCTGGAACTGATAAACAACTTCAGTAAAGTTTCAGGATGCAAAATCAATGTAAAAAAATCAGTAGCATTTCTATATAACAATAACTTTCAAGCTGAGAGTCAAATCAAGAACACAATCCCATTCACAATAGACATACACACAACACACATACACAATTACCTAGGAATACATCTAAGGAGCTGAATGATCTCTACAAGGAGAACTGCAAAACACTGCTCAGAGAAATCACAGATGACACAAACCAATGGAAAAACATTCCATGTTCATGGATTAGAAGAACAAATATTGTTGAAATGGCCATAATTTCCAAATCAACCTGCCGATTCGATGCTGTTCCTATCAAGCTACCAACATCATTTTTCACATAATGATAAAAAACAATTCTAAAAATCGTGTGGAACCAAAAAAGAGCCCAAATAGCCAAAGCAATCCTAAGCAAAAAGAACAAAGCCAGAGGTCCCACACTACCCAACTTCAAACTACACCATAAGGCCACAGTAACTAAACAACATGGTACTGGTACAAAAACAGACACATGGACCAATGGAACAGAATGGAGAACCTGAAAATAAAGCTGCACACCTACAGTTATCTAATATTCGACAAAGTTAACAAAAATAAGCAATGGAGAAAACACTCCTTATTCAATAAATGGTGCTAGAATAGCTGGCTAGCCATATGCAGAAGAAAAAAATGGACCTCTACCTTTTACCGTATACAAAAAGTAACTCAAGATGGATTAAAGATTTATTTTATTTTATTTCTATTTTTTTGAGACAGGGTCTCACTCTGTTGCCCAGACTGGGGTGCAGTGGCACAGTCTGGGCTCACTGCAGCCTCTGCTTCCTGGGTCAAGCAATTCTCCTTCCTCAGCCACCTCAGTAGCTGGGATTACAGGTGTGCACCGCCATACCCTGCTACTTTTTGTATTTTTAATAGAGACAGGTTTTGCCGTGTTGTCCAGGCTGGTCTCGAACTCCGGAGCTCAAGAGATCCACCTGTCTCAGCCTCCCAAAGTGCTGGGATTATAGGCATGAGCCACTGCACCTGGCCTGAATTAAAGATTTAAATGCAGGGAGATCACCTGAGGTCAGGAGTTCGAGACCAGCCTGGCTAACATGGTGAAACCCCGTTTCTACTAAAAATACAAAAAATTAGCCAGGTGTGGTGGCACGTGCCTGTAATCCCAGCTACTTGGAAGGCTGAGGCAGGAGAATCGCTTGAATTGGGGATGGAGGTTGCAGTGAGCCAAGATCATGCCATTGCACTCCAGCTTGGGCAACAAGAGCAAACACTATCAAAAAAATAGTTAAATGTAAGACCTCAAACTATAAGAATTCTAGAAGAAAACTTAGGAAACACCATTCTGGACATGGGCTTTGGGAAATAATTTATGACCAAGTCCTCAAAACAATTGCAGCAGAAACAAAATTTGACAAGTGGGATGTAATTAAACTAAAGAGCTTCTGTGCAGCAAAATAAACTATCAACAGAGTAAATAAACAATCTACAAATGGGAGAAAATATTCACAAACTATGCATCTGACAAATATTTAATACCCAGAATCTATAAGGAACTTTTCAATGAGCAAAAGACAAAAACCCATTAAAAAGTGGGCAAATGACATGAACAGACACTTCTCAAAAGAAGACATACAAAGAACCAACACACATATGAGTAAGTGCTCCACATAACTAATCATCAGAGAAATGCAAATCAAACCACAATGAGATACCATCTCACACCAGTCAGAATAGCTATTATTCAGAAGTGAAAAAACAGCAGATGTTGGTGAGGCTGTGGAGAAAAGGGAATGCTTATCCGCTGTTGGTGAGAATGTAAATTAGTTCAGCCACTGTGGAAAGCAGTTTGGAGATTCCTCAGAGAACTGAAAACAGAACTACCAGTCAACCGAGAAATCCCATTACTGGGTTTATATCGAAAGAATATAAATTGCTGTACCAAAGACACATGCTCTCACATGTTTATCGCAGCTCTGTTCGGAATGCCAGACATGGAGTCAACCTAGGTGCCCATCAATGGTGAACTGAATAAAGAAAAAGTACACATGTACACATGGAATACTATGCAGTCACAAAAAGAATGAAATCATGTCCTTTGCAGCAACATGGATGCAGCTGGAGGCCATTATCCTAAGAGAATTAATGCAGAACAGAAAACCAAATACTGCATGTTCTTACTTATAAGTAGGAGTTAAACATTGGGTACTCATAGACATAAAGATGACAAAAATAGACACTGGGGGCTACTAAGCTGGGAGGCAGAGGAAGGAGGCAAGGATTGAAAATCCAGCTGTTGGGTGCTATGCTCGCAATTTGGGTGATGGGATCTATTTATTGCAAACCTCAGCATCACAGAATATATCCAAGTAACAAACCTGCACTTGTACCCCCCGAATCTAAAATAAAAGTTGAAATTATAAAAAAAATAATTTTTAAGAACTGATTTTCCTCTTGAATATATTATTTGCTCCTTTTGCAAGTAGAAATCTAAACTTTCAGCCACAGTTTCTAAAATGCTTTAGAGAAGAAATAAGATTTTTTATGTTCAACTTATTTTATTTTATTTTTTGAGACAGAGTCTCACTCTGTCACCCTGTCTGGAGTGCAGTGGCACGATCTTGGCTCACTGCAACTTCTGCCTCGTGGGTTCAAGCAATACTCCTGCCTCAGCCTCCAGAGTAGCTGGGATTACAGACGCCCACGACCACGCCAGGCTAATTTTTGTATTTTTAGCAGACACAGGGTTTCACCAAGTTGGCCAGGCTGGTTTTGAGCTCCTGACCTCAGGTGATCTGCCTGCCTGGGCCTCCCAAAGTGCTGGGATTACATGCCATTATGCCTGGCCATCAAGTTCTTAAAATAATTTAAAATAATTCCTTAGATAAACTTTTTTTTTTTTTTTTTTTTTTTTTTTTTGAGACGGAGTCTCGCTCTGTCGCCCAGGCTGGAATGCAGCGGCCGGATCTCAGCTCACTGCAAGCTCCGCCTCCCGGGTTCACGCCATTCTCCTGCCTCAGCCTCCCGACTAGCTGGGACTACAGGCGCCCGCCACCTTGCCCGGGTAATTTTTTGTATTTTTAGTAGAGACGGGGTTTCGCTGTGTTAGCCAGGATGGTCTCGATCTCCTGACCTCGTGATCCACCCGCCTCGGCTTCCCAAAGTGCTGGGATTACAGGCGAGAGCCACCGCGCCCGGCCAAAATAATTATTTAAGTTCAAAGAAATACATATTTGTTTTTCCTTTCTTAATGGAGGAAGATTTCAGCTAAACGACTTAATTTTTATGGATTCTGTGGTTTTTACGCAGTTTACAGGTATTGAGTCACCTTTCTTCATTGCCGTCAGTGTAACTGGAGTATATATGGGCATAGAGGGGAGAAGAGAGAAGGAATACTAGCGTTGGAAGATTGTTTATCCTTTCTACTCAAATAATCTGCCTCCTTCAAATTTAACTTCTTTGTTTCGATTGCACCGTGGTAGGGACAAAAAAGTACTGTATCTTAAAACCAAACATATTTTTCCTGGAAAGGCATTATATAAACTATACTTCAGTGAATGAGATGCTACTAAAAGACATGACAATACTTACTCAGATGATAAAAATTACTGCAAAGGCTAGACTGGTAGATCACACCTGTAATCCCAGCACTTTGGGAGGCTGAGGCGGGAGGATTGCTTGGGCTCAGGAATTCCAGGCCAGCCTGGGCAACATAGAGACCTTGGCTCCACAAAAAAATTTAAAAATTAGCCAAATGTGGTGATGCATTCCGATATTCCTAGCTACTTTGGAGGCTGAGGTAGGAAGATTGCTTGAGCCGGGGCAGGTCAAGGCTACAGTGAGCAGAGATCTCACCACTGCACTCCAGCCTGGGTGACAGAGTGAGACCTTATTTAAAAAAAAAAAGTTACTGGAAAAAAGGTTACTTTTATGACTAATTCCACATGACTAAATTAGGTTGAAGAAAACTTTATATTGTCTTATCACCAAAAAGCCTGTTTTATATCTATCTGTCCATTATATCTGTCTGCCTGTCTATCCATCTTTCATCAAGGTGTTTGCCTGAATCATTCTTGCCATCTTCTGATCTAAGAAACTGAGAATAAAAAACCAAATAGGCTGTATAGTTTAAAGTGTTGATTTGCTCCAATACTGTAGAGCATTTCATTCCACATATTGGGAAAGCCAAGTAAATTACATATCTACTTGAATAGAGTACCTTACACCTATACACCTATTTTATATTTTTCAGAGTCAAGGTCTCACTCTGTTGCCCAGGTTGGAGTGCAGTGGTGCAGTTATAGTCCACTGCAGCCTGCAACTCCTGGACTCAAGTGATCCTGTCACTTCAGTCTCCCAGATAATTAGGACTAGTGATGTGTACCACCAAACTCGGCTACATTTTTAAAAAATTTTTTATTTTATTTTTATTGTACTTTAAGTTCTAGGGTATGTGTGCACAATGTGCAGGTTTGTTACATATGTATACATGTGCCAGGTTGGTGTGCTGCACCCATTAACTCGTCATTTACATTAGCTATATCTCCTAATGCTATCCCTCCCCTCTCCCCCGCCCCACAAGAGGCCCTGGTGTGTGATATTCTCCTTCCTGTGTCCAAGTGTTCTCAATGTTCAATTCCCACCTATGAGTGAGAACATGCGGTGTTTGGTTTTCTGTTCTTGCGATAGTTTGCTGAGAATGATGGTTTCCAGCTTCATCCATGTCCCTACAAAGGACAAGAACTCATCCTTTTTTATGGCTGCCTAGTATTCCATGGTGTATATGTGCCACATTTTCTTAATTCAGTCTGTCATTGATGGACATTTGGGTTGGTTCCAAGTCTTTG
Organism: Macaca fascicularis; assembly: GCF_037993035.2. Taxonomy (NCBI): domain Eukaryota; kingdom Metazoa; phylum Chordata; class Mammalia; order Primates; family Cercopithecidae; genus Macaca; species Macaca fascicularis. Next base: position 151,560,691 of record NC_088379.1, read on the forward strand.
CTATTGTGAATAGTGCCGCAATAAACGTACGTGTGCATGTGTCTTTATAGCAGCATGACTTATAATCCTTTGGGTATATACCCAGTAACGGGATGGCTGGGTCAAATGGCATTTCTTGTTCTAGATCCTTGAGGATCGCCACACTGTTTTCCATAATGGTGGAACTAGTTTACAGTCCCACCAACAGTGTAAAAGTGTTCCTATTTCTCCACATCCTCTCCAGCACCTATTGTTTCCTGACTTTTTAATGATTGCCATTCCAACTGGTATGAGATGGTATCTCATTGTGGTTTTGATTTGCATTTCTCTGATGGCTAGTGATGCTGAGCATTTTTTCATGTGTCTGTTGGCTGCATAAATGTCTTCTTTTGAGAAGTATCTGTTCATATCCTTTGCCCACTTTTTGGTGGGGTTGTTTGTTTTTTTCTTGTAAATTTGTTTGAGTTCTTTGTAGGTTCTGGTTAGCCCTTTATCAGATGAGTAGATTGCAAAAATTTTCTCCCATTCTGTAGGTTGCCCGTTCACTCTGATGGTCATTTCTTTTGCTGTGTAGAAGCTCTTTAGTTTAATTAGATCCCATTTGTCAATTTTGGCTTTTGTTGCCATTGCTTTTGGTGTTTTAGACATGAAGTCCTTGCCCATGCCTACCTCCTGAATGGTATTGCCTAGGTTTTCTTCTAGGTTTTTTACGGTTTTGGGTCTAACATTTAAGTCTCTAATCCATCTTGAAATAATTTCTGTATAAGGTTTAAGGAAGGATCCAGTTTCAGCTTTCTACTTATGGCTAGCCAGTTTTCCCAGCACCATTGATTAAATAGGGAATCCTTTCCCCATTTCTTGTTTTTGTCAGGTTTGTCAAAGATCAGATGGTTGTAGATGTGTGGTATTATTGCTGAGGCCTCTGTTCTGTTCCATTGGTCTATATCTCTGTTTTGGTACAGTACCATGCTGTTTTGGTTACTGTAGCTTTGTAGTATAGTTTGAAGTCAGGTAGCGTGAAGCCTCCAGCTTTGTTCTTTTGGCTTAGGACTGTCTTGGCAATGTGGGCTCTTTTTTGTTCCATATGAACTTTAAAGTAGTTTTTTCCAATTCTGTGAGACAGGGGTCTCGCTATATTGCCCATGCTGGTCTCAAACTCCTGTCCTCAAGTGATCCTCCTGCCTTGGCCTCCCAAAATGTTTGGGATTACAGGTCTGAGCCATCTGCCGGTCTAAACCATCTATAAAAAAATTTCATCTGAGCACTTTGGGAGCCTGAGGCAGGTGGCCACTTGAGGCCAGGAGTTTCAGACCAGCCTAAACAAATGGTGAAATCCTGTCTTTACCAAAAATTCAAAAAGTAGCCGGGTGTGGTAGTGCACGCCTGTAATTCCTGCTACTCAGAAGGCTGAGGCAGGAGAATTGCTTGAACACAGGAGGCGGAGGTTGCAGTGAGCCAAAATCTCACCACTACACTCCAGCCTGGGCAATACAGTGAGACTCTGTCACAAAAAGAAAAAAAAAAAATATTTGACTCAGTGTCTACCTTCACATCTCCTACTCAGTTATCTCTTACTCAGACTGGCCTGTTTTCTTTTTCAAATATTGTCATAAAAGTATTTCTTTTTGACACCTGTTATCTTGCTCAGGTTTTTGTGATAATTTTCATGAAGATGGTATATAGGCAGCATATTTGGAACGATGTTAAGGGGAATCTACTGCCTTATGCATATTACTGTTTGACTCTATGAAGTCATCTTTTCTAAATTATAAAATACAAACTAACCGTTACTCATATAAGGGTTTGAACTTGGAAGAGTAACTGAATAGAACAGTTCCTTTGCATTGACATTATTACAGAAGAAATTTATTAAATCTTTTGTGAAAGAGTAAAGACAATAATAGGCCCTAAGAATTCTGTAATTATTCTCTGTGGATCACATTCCTTACTTTAAAAATTAAAAAATTTTGCATAGATGATTCATGCATGTGGTACATTTTTAAAAAAGGGTAGACAGTGAAAAATCTGTTTGAAATCCTTGATCCCACTTATTTACTTCCTCTCCTCTAGAGGCAACCACTGTTACTGTTTCTTACTCTTTCAGATACATTCCATACATTTATAAAAGATAAAATGGTATATATTTATACAAAATATATAATATAAATTTATGTTTTATATTTATATGAATGTCACCATACTATGCACAGATTTCTGTACTTTTTAAGAAGCAGTTTATATTGGATATCATTCTCTCTCTCTTTTTACATACTTTATTTTTTAGAGCAGTTTTGGTTTGTAGCAAAATTGGGCAGAAAGTACAGAGTTCCCATATACCATGCACAGTCTCCCCCACTTTGACATCGGGCACGAGAGTGGTGCGTTTGTTACAATGGATGAACCTACCTTGACAAATCGTAATCACCCAAAGTCCGTAATTTACATTAGGTTTCACTTTTGGTGTTATACATTCTTTGGGTTTTGAAAAATATATAATGAAATGTACTCACCATTATAGAATCATAAAATAGTTTCACTGCTCTAAAAATCCTCTGTGTTTTGCCAATTCATCTTTCCCTCCCTGCAACCACTGATTTTTAGAAATTATTTCCATAGTTTTGCCTTTTTCTAGAATGTCCTAGAGTTGAAATAATATAATATGTAGCATTTTCAGACTGGCTTCTTTCACTTAGTAATATGTATTTAAGATTCCTCCATATCTTTTCATAGGTTGATAACTCATTTCTTCTTGGCGCTGAATAATATTTCATTGTCTGGATGTACCACTGTTTATTAATTCACCTACTGAAGAACATTTGGTTGCTTCCAAGTTTTGGCAATTATTAATAAAGCTGCTATAAAATTAGTGTGCAGGTGTTTATGTAGAAATGTTTTTAACTCAGTTGAATAAATACCAAGGAGCATAATTATTGGATCATATGGCAAGAGTACATTTAGTTTTATAAGAAACTGCCAAACTTGTCTTCTCATTATCTTGGTAATTCTCTTTTAGTACACATGGAGTTGCTTCATTCACTGGTAACTGGAATAAGAATTCACATAGGGTCAGGCACAGTGGCTCATGCCTGTAATCCCAGCACTTTGGGAGACTGAGGTGGGTGGATCACCTGAGGTCAGGTGTTCGAGACAAGCCTGGCCAAAATGGCAAAACCCTGTCTCTGCTAAAAATACACAAATTAGCCGGGTGAGGTGGTGGGTGCCTATAATCCCAGCTACTCAGGAGGCTGAGGCAGGAGAATCACCTGAACCCAGAGGCAAAGGTTGCAGTGAGCCTAGATGGCGCCACTGCACTCCAGCCTGGGTGACAGAGTGAGAGCCCATCTCAAAAAAAGAAAAAAGAAAAGATTCCACGTAGGAATGTACCATAATTTAACCAGGCACTAAGTGTCCTGTTGAACATGTAAGTTGTTTGCAATTTTTTTTTAATACTGAAAATCAATTCCTGCACATATGTAGGGCTTTTAAAATTTGCTTGCCCTTCAGCCTGGACTGTCTCCCCGAAGATAATCATATGGTTCACTCCCTTCCTTTATCCAGGTCTCTCCTGAAATATCACCTTGTCTGAAAGGTCTTCCCCATCCATTCTATCTAAAATAAAATTGCCCCATTTATACAGGAACAGGGAATGATAGAATGGGGCAATTTTATTTATTTATTTATTTATTTTAATATCACATTTTACTTTTACTACTACTACTACTTCTCTCTCTCTCTCTTTCTCCATATATATATAATATTGGGTACTAAAATGTGTATGTGTATGTGTATATATGTGTGTATATCTGCCTAGAGGATATATACACACACACACACACACACACACACACATATATATATATGTCTAGATGCCCTCTGGTGAATAATCTCTCTGAAGGAACAGACTTTGTTTTGTTTTCTGCTGTATCCCCAGTGCCTCCCACAGACAATGCCTGGCACATAGGCATGTATTATAAATAATTGTTGAATGAATGAATGTGTTGGTACATCTATTGTACAAACTTTGAATTATTGGGCCAAAGCTTTGTTCATGCTTCATTTTGATATGTCAAACTACTCTCACTGGAGGTTGTATCTATTCTTTTCACTAATAATATGTGGGAGATCTGGTGTCATCTTATACTAACCAACAAATTGCATTATGAAACATTTGCTGATCTGATAGCTGAAAAATTGCTTCCTATATTTTTCATTTATATTTCTCCTAACATGAGTAAACTTCAGCATTTTTCACATTAAAGATGACTTTTCACTTAACTCTCTTTTCCTTTTTAAAACTGGATTGTTCATCTTTTGTTTATTGATCTATGAAGGAGAAAAACTCTTTGTGACATTTGAAGACTTTTTTCCAAGTTCATGTTTTATCTTTTAAACTTGTTTATCACATATTTTGTCATGCAGATTTTTTCTATGATGGCATGTTGTCATTTTCTTCATTTTTGATTGTAGAGCTTGGATGTTTGCTCTGTGATCTCAGGTCTCTAATGGGTTCAAAAAGTTTATTTTGTTATAAAGGTGGTGTATTAGTCTGTTTTCATACTGCTATAAAGAACTGCCTGAGACTGGGTAATTTATAAAAAAATAAAAGAGATTTAATTACTGACAGTTCCACAGGGCTAGGGAGGCCTCAGGAAACTTACAATCATGGCAGAAGTAGAAGCAAGCATGTCTTATATGGCAGCAGGTGAGAGAGCACTAGTGTGAAGGAGGAACTCTCAAACACTTATAAAACTATCAGATCTTATGACAACTCACTATCATGAGAACAGCATGGGGGAAACTGCCCCCATGATCAAATCCTCTCCCACCAGGACCCTCCCTTGACATGTGGGGATTATGGGGATTACCATTCGAGACAAGATTTGGATGGGGACACAGAGCCAAACCATATTAGGTGAGATTCACACTCTTTCATGGATTCTACAAGCAGAAGCTAGAATAGTATTAATCTTTACATATTAACTTTGTACTCACACATCTTACCAAGTTATCTTATTTTTATAAGGGTTTTCATTGGATTTTCCTTGTTTTTTCAGATCCTGTGTAGTATCTTCTTTCTTTCTCTACAATAATGTTAAATCCTGGGATGCTACACAGCCATAAAAAAGAATGAAATAATGTCATTTGCAGCAACGTGGAGGCAGCTGGAGGGTATTATGCTAAGTGAATTAACATGGGTGAATTAGAGTATGATTTTGGCCACTCTAAGTCTGAGGTATCTATTAACTATTCCAGTGGAGATATCAAGTAGGAATTATGTATACAAGTCAGGAATTGAAGAGAAAGCTTTAGGCTGGATAGATAATTTTGAGAATCATTAGTGAATAGATAATATTTAAGGTCATGAAATTGGATATAATAATTAGAGAATGAATGCAAATAGCAAAAAGAAGAAATTAAAGATTGAGCCATGGGTCACTTTAACAGTTAAGATTCAAGCAAATGAAGTGGAACCAGCAGAGGATGTTGGGAAGAAGCAGCTAGTGAGGAAGGAGGAGCCAGTATGGTATCCTGTAAGCCATGTGAAGGAAGAATTTATACGAGAAAGGAGTTATCAAATTTGTTCATTGTTGTTGATGGGTCAAATAAGATGAAGAGGACTGAGAAATGACTACTGTGTTTGGCAATGCAAAAGCCATTGATGAATTTGAGAACAGCAATTTCAGTTGAAGGTGGGACTGGAAACCTGATCCGAGTGGATTCAGGGAAGAATGGGAAGGGAGGAATTGGAAACAACCCAATGTAGATGATTCTTTTAAAGAGTGTTGCTATGAAGTGGAGCAGAGAAATAGAATAATAATTAGTAGAGATTGTGAGGGTGAAAACTTCTGTAAAGACAGGAGAAACCATAGCATTTTTCTATGCTGATGCGAATGATCTACAGATCATTTGATGCAGAGCGGAGAATTGTTGGAGGTAATAACTTTGAGTAAATGAGAATGGACGACATATAGTACACTGGGAGAGAAACTGTCCTCTGCTAGGAGCATGACAGTTAATCCTTAGTAAAAGGAGAGAATATATATTGAGCGGAGATGTAGGTAGGTGGGTAGATATCATAGTGATACCTTATGGTCGTTATCTTTTGAGTGCTTCTTCGTGAAATAGGAAGCAGGATCATTAGTTGAGAGCAAATACAGGGAGGAGGTATTGGAGGGTTGAGTCAAGAAAACCAAATATGAAATAGTTGGCTGGGAGAGAGGGAGAAAGAACAAACCAGGGAAATACAGTGACTGGGATTAGCATTAAGGGCCCACTTTAGGTTAGTGATCACAACTTCAAAATGAGACGAGCTAGCATTGCATGGCTGTATGTTTTTCTTCAGAAACATTCAATTGTAAGAGTGTAAACAGAGCAGAGAGAGAGTTGTATTTAGCTAGTGTTATGGTTTCACTAGGCAAGTATGAGGAAGAAAGAGGGACAAAGAATGGACCACAGAGTTTAAGCTGCTGAAAAAAAAGAAGTAGTGTTTCTATGTGGCAATTTCTTTCTGTGATTTCTCAGGAAAACGTATATTTTTCAAAATCTGAGTCCCAGAGAAAAAGATAAGCTGACAAATTGGTAAAATTGGTGAAATATTAAAATTCTCCTCTGAGGATTAGAGACTATCAGCATAAAGATGCTACTTTTGAAGGAATCCATTTGTGCCGAATGGAAAGCAAGAGCAGGAAATGCTGACACTTGGGAATCAATGTTAAGGCTGACATTCCTGGAACCATAATGAGAGCATGTCAGAGAAAAATAGTCGTGGTCCAGTCAGTTAGTATTGCTTGTAGCTGCTGCCACATTATATGTGTTTGTAGCAATGTCTGCTGCTAATGGCAAGTCATTCTTGCAAATACTTGTTAATCAGCTTACATGAGTATACTTCATATAACTCTTTTGAGTGATGTTTCCAGAAGTAACAAGTTTTGGAAACAAAATAAATTCTTATGTTTGTGTTTTGATATGTAATTCTGAGTAGTGTTGTTAAACTGCTAGGAGATGGTAATGTTATGGTATTTAAAATACCATCCAATAATATTTGCTGGCATTTTCTACTATTTGAATATAGGTAATGGGTCACTGTTCTTTGTAAATTTTACTAAGCTTAGTATTTTTCACATATCTATAGTTTTGGGGTTATAGACTTTAAAAATATATAATAATATGTAAAGAGTATGAAGACTATTGGAAGTATTTTAAGAATACCTCATGATTTGGGGAATTTTTGATAATTCGTAGGAATTCTTTTTCTTGTTCCCAAAGATTAATCTGCTGGGAATTTATGAACACTAGACAGAAATACGGGCATGAGGAAACTGAAGGAAAATGAAAAGGTGGTAGGATCAACTCATGACACGTGTTGGTAGGAGTCATTTATTATACAAAGTGAACTGAAAGAACCTGTAAGAATAGGATGCTTAAAATTGAGTTTGTGGAGGGCAACAAAGTAGTTTGAAAAGTTTTGGGTTTAACTATGAGAATGAGTAGGCAAGATATGGTGGAAGACAAGACCATAGAAGGAGAAGAGGTCAAGGAAGTGAGAGAAGAAAATATTGGAAGGATCATCATGTAGATATTGAAATGACCAAAAGTTAGCAGGTGTGGAGATGGAGTGACAAAGAAGCAGGAGCTAAAAGCTTCAAGGAATGAATAAGGAAGACAGTGAGGTAGATAACTACAAGCCAAGAGAGGAAGAGGAGTATAGCCTTATTACCTGAGATTTATTGATAGGATTTTAGCCAGTAAGAAGTGGCAATAAAGTCAAGACTACTTGACTACTTTAGGCCCAAAGGTCTCAAGGACATGGGAGAGAAAAGACTCATCACTTGAGAGTACTGCAGAGGAAACGGCATCCTTGGGGGACAACCAGGCTTCAATTAGCACAAGGCAGTCAAAGGAATCGTGGGAGAAAGGTGGAAGATTTTGCCTTGCCTGGCCTGAGTTTCTGAAAGGTTCACAGGAAGGATCTCAGTAGTTGGGGAGATTTGGGAGATGAGGTCAGAAAAAAAGGATATGTGGAGAAACTTATGCATATGGGAGTCTTGGGAGACAGAATTTTTTCTTTACTGCTATAAACAGTGACTATAGATATCTTGAAATTACTCCTGATAGTCACAGGCTGAGGGTGTAAAGTTGGGAGTGATGAGCCCAGATTTGGAAGCTTCTTATTTAATATAGACATTACATGCTAAAGAATTTAGCATCACATTTTCATTAATTATTGAACATCTAGATAAAATACATATATGTTTGATATACTTCTGTAAGTATATGATATATATCACAATTAAAAAAATAATGAGCTTGTATGGAATAATGGCAGTGACTAACCTAATATCAAACTTGTTTCCCTTGAAAATCCAATATGGTAACACTTTATGGACTTTAAGAAGCATATTTTAAAATCTTATTAGACCTATTACTTAGAAATAATTCTGTATATTTATCCTACTTTATGTTAGTGTGTTGTCTGGCTATAGAAATAGTTGACTTATAATTTAAAATCAACTGGCGTTCTTCTTAAGGATGACAAATGCCTACTCAAAATGTCTTTTTGGGTGGCTTTCCCAACACCTTAAATAAGAGCTTGAGGAAATGGAAGTATTATGTTAATGATTTTCAGATAAATATTGAAATAAGCAAGGCTGTTATTAGTGTGTGAATACAACATCTTTTCAGTGTAACCTAGATGTCTACTTTTGCCTGAGAGATTATGGGGGTGTCTTTCAATGCATCAGTGGGGTATTTTTTTTTAAAATCAGATATTAATATTCATGAGACTCTCTAACTTAATTTGTAGCCAGAATAGCATCAGTGATTTGAAATGTTTCATCATCTTTTTAAAAAGAAAATGATAAAGCAAGCGTTTCTTTCCAATAAATGGAAACATTGGATAACTAAAGAAGAAATGTTAGACAACTGGCCAAAGGAGAGCTACAAATCTTTTAAATCCTAGTGTCTCTCTGAGTCAAATAACTGGTCAGTTTTTTCAAAACATTCCCTATTATTTTATTCCTATAATATGATTGCAAACCAAAAGAGGTAGAAGAGTATAGTCTCATTACCTGAGATTTATAGGTAGAATTTTAGCCAGCAAGAAGTGGCAATAAGGTCACTCTATTACTGACTTTATATATAATTAAAAATTGGGGGAACTCCTGGGTGGCAGAACACGTGGAGGTTCTTGCAGGGTGGTGCGCCCAGGGAGGGTGTGAAAGCTCTGCACCCCTTCCCCCATACATCACCCTATGCATCTCTTCATCTGTAACATTTGCAATGTCCGTATAATAAAACTGGTAAACGTTAAGTGTTTCCCTGAGTTCTGTGAGCCACTGCAACAAATTAACTAAACCTAAAGAGGGAGTCAGGGGAACCCCAACTTGAAACTGGTCCATCAGAAGTTCCAGGACTTGCAAGAGGTGTCTGGGGGTGTGGGAGACAGTCTTGGGGACTGAACCCTCAACCCGGGGGATTTGACACTATCTCCAGGTAGATAGTGTTGGAATTGAATTGGGGGACACCCAGCTGGTGTATGACTGCCGTGGTGTGAAAGTAGAGGAAAAACACGGTTTGAGAGAATTTTTGCTGAAATAATTGGTGGCAGTGATGGGATCTGCTAGACTGGCCCAGGCTCAGGAGAACATTTGGTTTGGGAAGAGAAAGGATAAAAGGGTGGGGGTTGAGGAATCTTTGATTCCTGGGTGGCCACATGGTCACCCATGGTACGAAGCCATAACTGTGTTGAGATCAGTCACTAAAGGTAAAAGTTATCATTGGAATTTAGAGATGGATCTAACTTCCAGGGAGTTGCTTCACTGGATGCATAAGGAAATGCAAACTAATAAGAAAAAAGCAAAATATTCAATCCATTGGTTATTGTTATCTGCAATAGCTAAAATGAAAATAAAAGAGAATGCTGGGTTGGACCTTAATGCTAGACCGAGCTTAGATTTTAGTCTGAGCTCAGGCCCCTGGACTCAAAGCCACCCCACTAAAGGCAGAATGATGCAGGGCAACAGAAAATACCTCTGAGACCGTGGTTGGTTACCAAGAAGTCAACGTGGGGGAAGGGAGAAACCAAGGAATTCTTCAAACCAGAGAGTACAGTATGAAGGAATTGTTCTATTTTGTCGATGGGTATCATCAGGTTTTTGAGGAACATTTACTAAAATGGATTATGAGAGTGACTAACTTAGGGACAGTATCTTTGGTTTTAAATACTGCAGAGTGGATGAACACATTGATGGAGGACCCACAGCTCACTACTGAACAATCATACATGGGTATCATGGTCCAAACACACAGGAGGTTATTCTGGAGGGAATAGCCAGCCTGGTAGCTTGGATAAAAACCAGTGTAAGTCTTTTTACCCTGAGAATGGGGACTGTCCAACTCCACCTATAAATGCCAAGAGGCACCCCCTAGATGAGGCAGCTGTTATACTTTGTATGTAAGCCATGGGTGACTGGCTTTACAATGACAGGAATAGTCACCACTGAATGTGCCTGTTACCCAGGTCATGGTAAATGCTGTGGTAAATGCTGTGGTTAAATGGGCCCTTTCTACATGGGCCCTGAACATGATGTTACTCTTGTAAAACTGAAAAAAAGTTCGAGAAGCCTTATCAAATTTGCTGTCTCAGCTTCCCTTCATGGGTTTTATAGATGCTGATAAAAACATCAGATTAATTAACAAGACAATGGGGAGAGGCAAAAAGTCAAAGGATTCATCCCAGCAAGGTAGAAATCTTTAAATGGTTATTAAGAAATAAAATGGAAACTGGTGAAGTTAAAACAAAGGTCTTAATACAATACTATCAAAGATTGGGTGGACCAAAAGGAGTCCCTGCTTGTCATCCAACGTTAAAGGACCTCAAGCCAGTTTGGGGAAATTTAAAGGCTGGAGGGCAGAGATTATAATGAGAAATTTGATCTGAAATTGCCTGGAACAATAGTCAAGCAGATTAATCAAGATAAAGATTGAGGAAAGGGCCAGAGTTCTTTGGCTCAACCTTTGGCTGGGGACCCAAAGCCTTTTGCACAGGAGTGGGTAAAATGGTCTGGGTGGGAGTGGAGAAGAGAAGTTCCTGGAACTAGAACAAAAAAAAAAAAAAAAAAGGAAGGGCTAATAGGATTATGAAAGTTGGTATACTTGAATATACTTCATGTGATGTGGTCACCTGTCTTTTACCTGACTGTATCACGGAATGAACATTGTATCCGATTGGGAAATGTTATTTTTACTTACTAACATAAAACAGAAGGCATGTAAATCTGCCTTGCAAGCAACAGTAATTGGACATGCTCGACAGAAACCAGTAAGATTGCCCAAGCCCACACAGTACAGAGTAGAAGCCAGAGTGCTGGCAGGGACAAATTCTCCATCTGATAGCCCTTTATGCCTATGTGCCTCCCAGCAACGACTACTGAGACTCTGAACTAGAGAATTTCCACTTGATGGGCATTTATTACCTGTTATGGGACATTAAGTAAAGCTACCCCTATGACTGAAGGACATAAAATGATCTTGAAACCTGAAATACTCATGATGTCTTCAGTGATGTCAGAGAAATGCTCTCATGGGGATAGCAGTACCCAGAAGTGTTCCACAATAAAATGAAAATGGTTTTATGCAGGATCTTGGTACCCAGGGAATGAAAGGAGGAGATGGTCACAAGCAGGGAGCCTCTGGGCTCGCCGGGACTGACTCTGAAACTCTGTGAGGTGCTGCTGGATTCTATTGACACTTGGACAGTGCATTATGAACAGCTCTCAACTGACAACAGAAACTACTTGGTTTACAGATGGCAGTTCCAAAGTAAATGGACAACATCTTGTTTGAAAGGCTGCCACTTTGATCAAAGAAGGTAAAAATAGATCAGCTTGGTGGGCTGAATTGGGTGCTGTTTTCCTAACAGTTTTGGAAGAATTGAGCAGTGACAGAAGTTCCTATGTTTGGGTTTTTACCGGGCAGTGACCAATGGCCTGGCCGTAAGCTCAGGTGAGAGGGCAATGGAAACCTGCCCCTTTAAAGGAATGCCCATATGGAGGATGGCCCTGTGGAGATTGGGGGATGCATTAAAGGGGGATGCACTAAAGTAGAACAAGTCAATACCCACTAGAAGAACTCTTCTCCAGGCTTGGAAAGTGACTTAAATCAACAAGCAGATATTCCTGTGTTTCCCTGAGGTGGTCGCTGCAGCCGTGCAGAGATAGGATGAATCTAAACATGTTCCTTTTGCACCCTCTCAGGTGCATAATGACAGTAAGAACTGTTCTGGTTCGCAGCAAGAGAGACAGAGACTGCTGATGACTATGGGGCAAATTATCTGGTCGGAAGGCCCTGAACGCATCTGGCAAGTGAGGCTGACGCTAGTAGCCCTGGGGGGCTACAAATGGATCTCGACAGGAATAGCCACTGACTTTGGAGTGGGCTTTGCTTACCCAGTGGAAGACACAAATGCTCAGGGTGCCATTAAAAAAACCCCAGAAGATAATGCATGGGTTTGGATGGCCATCGTTTCTTCAGACCAAGGAACAAACAAACCGTTCAGCCCATAATGTCCAACAATGGGCAGAGATATATTTTTTTCTTTCTTTTCCAAATCATCTAAATAGTCTTTTTCCCCCCTCTCTGATGCAGCGGTCCTAAGGCCAGGGTTGCCATGACAAGTGCTGGAAGCAGGGATGATTTCTAAGCCAGAAACTGTCCTTATGTTTATAAACTTTTATCAGCGTTCCTAAGGGCCAGATGGGGCTGGATTGTGTCTTCACCCCATCTGGCAAAAGTGGGGTTAAGAAAAAATACAACTATGTTGCCTGGTGGCAAAAATGGCTCGCTAGTTCAGAACCTAGGTCACCCTACCGTCTATGAGTGGAAACGGACTGAGCAGGAGGCGCTATCAGGCTAGTATTGCTCCCAGTGATCTGGATCAGCACGGCAGCAGAACCTAATGTTCCTTTTAAAAGTGAAAAAGTGGGGGTAAAAATAAATAACAAATGGAGAAAAGGAGAAATAATAGCTAATGGTGAAGAAATGAAGAAATGGGTTATCAATGGAGAGAAATTCAGTATTACATTAACAACTTTAAGGAACCTCAGAGCCAGAGAGGCCAGTGTCTCCTAGCTCAGTTATCCAGGTACCTGAAGCGGGGAAGCTATGTATTTGCCAAGACCGCTCCTGCTTTTGGAGGCTGACAAGATTAAAAGGAAGCCTGCAAACCTGAGTAGCCTCAGCCTGACAGACATTCATATAGTACGAGGGCCTGGACTAATTATTAAAGATTACATATATTTGTTTTGCTTGAAGGGGTCTGTGGTTGAAAACCAGAGGTGGCCTGTGGTCTTATGATATATGTTGTTCTCATCCACAGTTCCCAGTTCATAACTCCCATAGTCCTGTTACAGTCTTTCGTCATAATGTTGGACTGTTAGGTCTCAGGGGTAGGCTTCAGGAAACAGAATCTCTCTCCTGCCCTCCTTTCACCTGCCCCACAGCAAGACTCTAATCTTACCCAGCCTTTGTGATTGTGCATCTTAGGACCCTCCCCAGAGAGGGTCCTACCTTATGCTCTGGGAGAAGGAATGTTGATGTCATGAAGTTTCCATAAAAACCCAAGAGGACAAGGTTGGGGAGCTTCTGGGTATCTGAACAAGCGGAGGTTCCTGGTGGGTGGCACCCAGGGAGGGCATGGATACTCCGCAGCCCTTTCCCGTACCTTACCCTGTGCATCTCTCCACCTGTATCTTTGTAATAGCCTTTATAATTAAATGGTAAATATAAGAAACAATTGTTTTTGAGCACAATTTTGGCAAAATATTTTTGTTTTAAAATTTGTTTAGAAAATATAAACTTTCACTTTTTCAGAATTAAAGGAAACAGCTATGAATTTCCAGTAATATTTAAAGTCTATTACATTGGATAGATATATATAAACTGTTAGAGGATGAAGACTATGACAAAAACTGCGAAAAGGTGGACATGTTTTGGGAGTCAACAAAAATAGTAGCATGAATTGAATGCTATAGGAGATGATTTCCTGCCTTTACTGAGGAAAGAAAAAATAAAATTTAAAGTGCCCTTTAAGGCCTTATTCAAATACCCCCTGCACCATGACGTCATTCCTTATACTTCCAACTGTACGTGGTCTTTCTGTCTTTTGGAACTCCTGTAACACTTTCTCTTTTCTGTAGTCCATATTATGTTCTATTGTATATTCTGGCTATTTGTAAGCATGATTTTCTTACAAATTATGATGGCTAGACTACATCTCTCAGCCATCCTTTGCAGGTAGGTGTGACTTGGACTAAATTCCCTCCAAACCATGAGAACAACCTTGTCCTCTTGGGTTTTTATGGAAGCTTCATGACGTCAGCATTCCTTCTCCCAGAGTATAAGGTAGGACCCTCTCTGGGGAGGGTCTTAAGATGCACAATCACAAAGGCTGGGTAAGATTAGAGTCTTGCTGTGGGGCAGGTGAAAGGAGGGCAGCAGAGAGATTCTGTTTCCTGAAGCCTACCCCTGAGACCTAACAGTCCAACATTATGACGAAAGACTGTAACAGGGCTATGGGAGTTATGAACTGGGAACTGTAGATGAGAACAACATATATCATAAGACCACAGGCCACCTCTGGTTTTCAACCACAGACCCCTTCAAGCAAAACAAATATATGTAATCTTTAATAATTAGTCCAGGCCCTCGTACTATATGAATGTCTGTCAGGCTGAGGCCACTCAGGTTTGCAGGCTTCCTTTTAATCTTGTCAGCCTCCAAAAGCAGGAATGGTTTTGGCAAATATGCAGCTCCTCCTCTTCGGGTACCTGGGATAACTGAGCTAAGGGACACTGGTTATTTGTATGCATGATTTTCTTACAAATTATGATTGTAAATATCCTTGAACTGAAGATTCAAAGTTATATTCCCCATTCTGTCACCCTAATTTACATTCTAGCACAGGGCTTTTCATAGAATAAATGTGTAGCAAATATTTATTGAATGATTTTCAGCAATGTCTAGAAAAAGACAACTGCAGTTTGGATATTCGGAGTGGAGGGTAATTGGTTCTAACATTTCATTAAAAAGATCTGTGTAGGCTGTCTTTTATGTTCATATATTCATACTTTTCCCCACAATCTCCACTTTTGACCAATAAATGCACCTCCCTTCTATACCTTTTTCCCTATTGTACAGATGGTGGTAATAGGTAGTTCTGGTGGGGACTGCTAGCTAGCCACCAGATTTGTCTTCTCTCTTTTTGGGTACGTTGCTAGACTACATCTGTCAGCCATCCTTTGCAGGTAGATGTGGCTGAGACTAAATTCCCTCCCGAGAGGTATGAATAGAAGTGTGCCTCTTACAGGCTGAGTCCTAGGAAAAGTCTCCTAAGAGCTTTATCTTTCAACTGGTTGGATGCAAACAGTAATGAGTCAGAGGAGGTGGTGGAGGCACTGGATGGAAGGACCTGGGAGGTCTCTGAATGATTATGAGAAGCAGAGGCTCCACAATGCTGACTGGGGACCTCTCTGGCCTATTAAATAAATAAGAAGCAAACTTCTGTTGCATGGAGTCATTCTAGTTTTGTATCTTTTTGTTACTACAATCTAGCCTACCGTAAATGACAATAGAGAAAGTAATGGTGACTGCAAACTACATTTCACTGGCTCAGGAGAAACATGTCCTTGTGTGTAGCAGCTAGAATCGCTACAATGGCCATGCTTTTATTGTAGCTCAAGAGTAACAAAGAGGATGTTGAAGGAAACCAAGCAATGAATCTATTAGCATGGAAAATAGATGACAGAGAATGGGTTGAAAATAATCTTTATGTTGTTTATGTTTTGCCCACCACTGTCCTAGAACCTAGCTCAGGCAGAAACAGTATTCAGTGAACAACTGGGTATTTGGATAAGTAAATGTGATACACAAAATCTTTATTTTTATTGAGAAGGGTATTCAAAGTACCAGACTTACAGTTCATTAGGGAAAATTTAAATTAGATATAAAATCATCCTAAATCTTTTTAAAATACTTTTTTAATTTTTTTTTTATTTTTTAGAGATAGAGTCTCACTCAAGCCACTTCACTGCACCTAGCTGAATGCAGTGCAGTGGCTTGATCATAGCTCACAGCAGCCTTGAACTTCTGGGCTGGAGTGATCCTCCTGCCTCAGCCTCCCAAGTAGCTGTAACTACAGGCACATGCACCACCACGGCTGGCTAATTTTTAAAAAATATCTTAGAGACGAGGTTTCATGTGCTGGTTCAAACTCCCAGGCTCAAACAACCCTCCTATGTCAGCCTCCCTAGGCGCTGGAATAACAGGCACGAGCCACCAACCATGGTGGTGCAATCTTATGCCTTAATGATTTCAGAGTTGAAGTCTGAATTGATCTTTCTGTCCTGGAAAAGTCATCCAGTAGTATGAACCTTACTTTGCCTTAGAAATGGAAGAATCTTTGTTTTCATATTTTGAGAAGAAGGCCGTTTTACTGCAAACACATGACACATAAGTAATATTTTAGATCCAGGGTGTGAAACTTTTAGATGACTATACGCAAGTATTTTTATGCTGGAATAAAAACTGAAGAACTTTGCTGCAGGAATAGCCACTGACTTTGGAGTAGGCTTTGCTTACCCAGTGAAAGACACAAATGCTTGGAGAGCCATTAAAAAACCTCAGAAGATATTGCATGGGTTTGGATGGCCATCGTTTCTTCAGACCGAGGAACAAACAAAGTGTTCAGCCTATAATGTCCAACAATGGGCAGAGATATATTTTTTCTTTCTTTTCCAAATTATCTTAAAAAATCGTAGTTTTTTTTTTTTTTTTTGCTTTTGTTTTTTTGTTTTTTTGCTTACTTTATTTGTCCCTTTTCTCCAATCCATGGAACATTGCCCTAATTCAGGTCATCATCTCTTCCCTAGATTATTGCAATAACTCTTAACTGGGATCTTTGCTTCTGGTCTCTCTTATCTCCAGTTCCTCCTCTACACTGCCACAGAGTTACATTTGCACATTCCCAAGAATCTCTGGCCATATTCCTAACATGTTCTAGCTGCCTGTACAACTGCAATACCTAAAACACACCATGTTCTCTCACGAGCCTTTGCCCTTTCTGGATTATCCTTTCTTTCCAGCTACTGGGTGAATTCCTACACTACTCCCATCACAACTTAAAAGCATTTCCACAGGAAGCTTCCCCTAAGTTAGGTGCTTCTCCTCAGCTCTTCATGGCACTGCATACCTTGATTTTAGAACTTATCAGATTCGACGAGGTGGCCAGTTCCTTCAGCCAAGGAACTTTATCATAATGGGAGTTAGCATTGTGGGAACTTAGTGGGTTCACATGCATTATCTCATTTAATTTATTGGGATAATATTATTATCCCCATATTACAGAAGCATACACAGAAGCACACAGTGTCTAAATGGCACAGCTGGTAAATGGTGAGGCCATGATTTGAACCTAGGTCATCTGACTTCAGAGTTGGCACTTTGCATCACTATTACATTTGCTGAATGAACCCTGCCTCCATGGAGTCTTCTCTCCTCACTTCCTTCCTTCCTTCCTTCCTTCCTTCCTTCCTTCCTTCCTTCCTTCCTTCCTTCCTTCCTTCCTTCTTTCCTTCCTTCCTTCCTTCCTTCCTTCCTTCCTTCCTTCCTTCCTTCCTTCTTTCCTTCCTTCCTTCCTTCCTTCCTTCCTTCCTTCCTTCCTTCCTTCCTTCCTTCCTTCCTTCTTTCCTTCCTTCCTTCCTTCCTTCTTTCCTTCTTTCCTTCTTCTCTTTCTCTCTTTCTGTCTGTCTGTCTTTCTTTTCCAAACTCAGCCTAGGGTACCTAGGTTGTACTGAAAAGTTATTTTTTTCTATTTTACTAGTGAAAAACCAATGTGTTTAGTATTTGTTTTAGAAAATGCTTAGTCATTACAACTATTTAGTCCTTTCTGGGGCTAGGAAGCCCAGTGAGGGTTATGGGATAGCCGAGTTGCTTAAGGGCATAACTGGACATGAGGCTCTTGGGTGGTCACAGTCTGACTTCCAGCTTATGAGCAGGGGTGCACTTTGTGACACTAGACTCTGCTGCAAGCCAACCACGAGCATTTCTCTGTGGCACTTTTGGAGTAGCAAAAGAACTGTATTGCGGGGGGTAACAAAGAACTCTAGAGGGACAGGTAAGAATTCTTCTTATTCTCTCTGTGAGGAAAGACTCCTTCCATCTTTTAGAGCTGAGATGGTATAGCTAACAGTTTGTCTAGTAAATATGTCTAATAATTAAAAGTAAAAGAAATACTTCAAAACATTGAAAAAAATTTGTATGCACCTCAGTGTAAACTAATCTTCCTTCATCTCTCCCTCCCCCACTTCCCTTCCCTTCCTTCCTTCCTTCGTTCGTTCCTTCCTTCCTTCTTTATTTCAATTCCTTCTTTCCTTTTCTACTCCTCCCCCTCGCCCCGCTCCCCTCCGCTCCCCTCCCCTCACTTTCCCTCCCTTTCCCTCCCCTCCCACCCCTTCCCTGCCCTCCCCTCCCCTCTCCTTTCCTTTGTTTTCCTCCTCTTCCTTCCTCCTTTAAACCAAAATAGTTGATCTCAGTATTAGAATGAAGTAAAGATTAGATTAGATCAGGCTATGTATATAAAACATTTAAAATACTATAATCCGCTTTTCAGAAGAGATTTCAATGGAAATATAAAACAAACTAAGGCAACAGAAAACACAATGGAAAGAAAAATCCTCAGATAGAACTTTATAAGCAAAAACATCAGCTAACTTCCTGCCTGACATTACAAAAGAAATCAGTCCTTACGCTCTGGCCCTTTACTCTCCATCAGCATTAGTCAAAGACCTCTTGTCCTGCCGGGAAAGGCCAGGAAAAGACTTTAAATTTCATGTAGAAAACATTCTTGGGACATGCTTTTTTAAAAAAAGAAAATATGCAAGAAACCTTGAAAAACATTTTATAATTAGGCCTTGGGAGGGTGGGTGAATGCAATACATAATTAATTTCATGAAGACAGATTTCATTTGAATACGTATTTTGAGTGTTCTAACTTGGGAAATTTCTATGTCTTCCCTTACAGATATCTGAAAATAAGTGCCTGGCTATGCTGTACCCAAGGTACGGTCACTCTGTTTTCAAGCTCAAAACAGATATTGATTTTCATTTCAAACTCTAATGCCAAAATTAGCAATGTCAGGTTGAATTAGGGGTGGATGGTTTCGAGAGTTCAAAAGTGAACAAGCAGCACAACCAGACTGCTCTTTTTTTTTTTTCTTTTATGTTTTAAAGACAACAAAACATGGAATGTAAGACGCTCTTTGGTTTTATGGTACTCCCAGAAACATTTAGTCCGCCTTCACTCATATGTCTTTAGCACAGCAGTGTCCTTCAAGTGCCAAATTCCAGGTTGAATACATTTAGTTTGAATATTATTACAGATTGCTTTGGTTTCCTTCTGCTGAGAATTTTGCTTCTTATTTAGCTTTAGAAAACACAAAATTTATATGGCACTTTAAATTGATGGAGCATTTCATCTACATTGTCCCATCAAGAGGGTATTGCACAAATTACTGAATTGCTCCATGAGCAGTGTTTGAATCCTTTACATCTGGGGTTGATCTCAGGAAAATATTTACAAATTGAAGCTAGTGGGAACTTACCTCACAAATTCCTTCTAATTAAGAGAGCAATTGATCAAAGGAATAGATAGAACCCATAATGGGAATATTTGAAGCATTCATTCAATCTAGGGAGCAAATGCCAACAAACTTACATCAACAGACATGATTTATTGGTAAAGAAGAGGGTCAATGCCAGAATGATCTGGAGATGGGAAGGAGGGAAAGGAAAGAGTATTGATATCCTCTGAAATACTCCTATATCTGTACAGATAATATTCCAGTGTATCTGGTTTTTATTTATTTATACTCCAAATGAAGAAGGATTTTGTTAGATGTTTCCTATGTGGAAATGTGTGCTTAGGATATGTACGCATAAGAGAGAGAGAGAGAGAGAGAGAGAGAGAGAGACGGAGAGAGAGAGAGTTGCCAGGCACAGTGGCTCATGCCTGTAATTCCAGCAGTTTGGGAGGCTGAGGAGGGAGGATCACTTGAGACCAGGAGTTCCAAATCAGCCGGGGAAACACAGTGAGACCCCCATCTCTTAAAAGAGAGAGAGAGAGAAAGAGAGAGAGGAGGAGGAGGATGAGGAAAGAAGGAGGTGGGTGGGAGGCAGAGAAGAAAGACGGAGAATGAATAGGTAAACAGCAGAGATAGAAGCTACAGGCGCCTCAAATATGGACTCCCAGGGTAAAAAGAGATTCGTTTAGTAAATGCCTGCAATTTGCCAAGCCGTCTTCTTCCATACATTCTAGTTCTATGAAGGGGGTAGCACCATTATTAAATTACTCCATCAGGAGAGTGTGGAGTGACAGAAATCCCTCTGCTGAGCAGGATGGGTGGCAGCCTCTCTGTGGGCCCACAGGTGTTGTATATGCCTCTCTTGCCAACTATCAAAGTATGTTGTCAGTTGCTTCCTTGTCTGTGTATGAGCTCTCTGAGGGCAGAGATTACATTTATATTTTCATTTTATATTTGTAGGCCCTAGAAAATGTCTGGCTTACAGTTTCTATTTAAGTCATGTTTGAGGAATGAATGGCTAGTGTGTTATGTAGCTTCCCCAACAAGATGTGTGAGTTGTATTAAAGGTGGCGAGAGAGAGTCGTTCCCTCACACTCCAGTATCTTAGGAATAAAAATCTGAAAATTTATGGGGACCATGGAGAAGAATCGCTGTCATTCATCATCAATAGCCCACTTAACCAAGATTCAGAGAACAAATAATTCTGAACATCAATACCCAGATGCCTGGTATGGTTATTAGACTACCACCAATTTCTATCAAGCACATGCCATGTTCACAGTTGGGGATATTGGACAAAGAGTCTAAGAAAGACAGTGGCAGATTTGAGAGGATTCCAGAAGTTGGTGGACTGATGAGTCAAGTAGGAGTGGAGCAAGAGCCTAGAGGAAGATGGCACAGGGCCTTTGGCTCAGACAATTGAAACTCTGGCGAAGTGAGAGAAAGTAGAAGAGATTTATTGGCAAGAACCAGAGCCTTCTGGAACTAGAAGGGGAAAATGAAATGCTGGCAGGTAGATAGAGAACCACTAGTCATGGAGCTGAGGCTGGCACATGAGTCTGAGCTTTGAGAGAGATAACTTCAGATTGATTAGCGATGGCAGCGTCCTCTGTTGGTTCTCTGTGGGGTGCAGCAAATAAAGTTTGGCTGAGCAAAAGAGAGAGGAAAAGAGAATGCAGTTTCCTTCCTGTTTTAGGCATTAAATGAAATTGAGCTAAGGTCTGAACAAAGGTTAGACTTGTTTAGCTATATAGCCAAGCTTAATACGCCATAGGTGGAAGGTTGCTTAAACTACAGCTGATAGCAACAATTTTTGTGACTTTAGAAACCTCATGTCTTCTGATACACACTGATGTGCTCTTCTGACCACCCCACATTGACTCTCATGCTGTTTTCAACAATTCATATAATAGCATAGTCAATTGTCATTAGTGTGGAATACACAAAGGCTATACAATATTTTTAATAGTATTACATAGGTTTATTATTCAAGTGTTAAGCTAAAAATGGTGATAGGTTAAATTTCTTTTGTTTTCCTTTTGCATTTAGTACTGGCTTCTAGTGCTAACACTGAAAGAACGGGCACTGTTACCTCACAATGTATTTCTCTTTTTGTCTAAAGAATGCCACAACAGGAAAACCTATTTGCAAAGAGATACTTTGCTTTCTATATTGCAATAGGGAGGCACAGCTAGTTTACTCTGTCTAAACTCCCAGTTCAGTGATTGATATTGAGAAAGAAGCTCAGTCTCCTAGAGTGAGTGGAGTTTATAGACTAGCCTTCAGCTTGTAGATCCTCTGTACCAGCCCTAGGGGAGGATAGATTTTATAAATAAAATATTTGTGAACAGCAGTAGTCACAGCATTATTACAAACTTAAAAAAAAGATATCAAAGGGCATGGTTATATGAAGTGAGCAACAAGTCAGCACTTGCTTCTCTGAACTGTCTAGGGCTACAACACTGTGTAGGACTCGTTAGTATGCTCAACAAAGAATGGAGAGTTGCATTAAGATTTAGAGATGTTAAAAATATCACAAATTCCAATTATACTTAGTACTGACTTTCCAACCAGCTCAACATTATGATGTTAGGTATTTGTATTTGTGAAGAAATTATGCAGTTTGAGAGTTGGATGGTGAGCCCTAAATTCAGGAAATTAAAATAGTCATAATTTTCTGTTTAGTTTGATCCTGTGGCATATATGCAATCATAGAAAAATATTGCTTTATAAGTATTTTCCAGATAATTTTAGTTTAGACAAAAATACTATTTTCAGGCAATTTTTATTGTGTGCATGAGGAATTTTTCTGTCCCCTCCCCTGCCCCACCAGATGAAAGAGAGTGTGTTTAAAGAAATGTTGTAGGGAACAGTTCCTCACTTCTCCAGTTTTTTAGTTGGTCTAGTTTCTGCCACATACAAGCATGAATGAGATATAAATTTAGGGTTCTGGGAGAGTGATATCAGTAAGAGTGATGTCAGTAAGATGGCTGACTAGAAACCCATAGTGCTCTTCCCTCCCTCCCCAAAAAAAGAATAACAATTACATTTGACCAAAATAATTAAAAGAGAGTGCTGTAGAACAGCAAAGCAGTAGCAGAAATCCTGTAGAACACAGAAACCTAAGATGGCCACACTGAGAAGGGAAGGACACATATCACCTCTACCACCCCATTCCCCAGATGTAATCAACTTAGAACCAGTAGAAACTTCTCCCTATGGAAGAAAGGTAGGAAAGAGGACCCCAGCATCCCCTATCACCACCGCGGACACCTGCAATTTTTACTACTAGAGACTCATGCAATCCTCAAGGGCTCTGAGCCTAGTCGAGAGAGCTCTTCAGAATCTGCACACTGACCTACCCCCAGAGAAGGAGCTCATGATGTGTCCTGCTGTGTCCCCTACCTGGGTCATGCTGCTACTGCTCTGTACCATCTTGAAACTGGAACCACTGCAAGAGTGTGTGCCCTACCTCACGGGTGAGTAGCCATTACATCCTTCCATCCCTGAGGCTCAGCCACCACTGTACCACAGGAACCTGGTAGCATGCCATCCTCAATCAGAGCTTCTGCTATGCCCTGCCTCTTAGGGCTAAGCTATCACAGAGCTGCTCCGTTCACATCCAATCCAGTCACTGGTGCACCCTCCACTTAGGGTGAAGTTGCCCCACCCCTAGGAACATGGAGACTTTCACTGCTGGAGCAGTCATTCCCCTGGCTCTAGAGCAAATATGGTGTCCCACCCACTGGCAGCTTCAGGTCTTCTGCACACTGGAGCAGTTGTGCTCCCAATCCTACAGCTGATGCAGCACCCTGGGGACCTCAGGCCTCCAAAACACTGGGGCAATTGCATCTCCCAGCACAACATCTGATGTGGTACCCTACCCCTAGGGATCCAGAGGCTCCATTGACTCACGTAGGTGTGTTTTCTGGGGCCAAGAAGATGCGTTGCCTTACATCCCAGGAACTCAGAAGCTTGACTTAGAGATGCCAACCCAGTCATCAGACCAAATGGCCCCAGCACCCCAACTACCTGGAACTTGACTAGCTCTCCATAGTCTGAGCTGCCGAGGCACCTTACCTCTCTGGGGAATGGAGTCATTGCTGTGCTGTTCCCCACCCCCTGGAGCCCAAGTCACAGTGGCATCTTGCCATTCCTGGGTCCTTGCTGCTTTTGCATCTGCCTCACAGAGCCGAGGCTACTGCCATGTCCCACCATTCCAGGGTCCAGAGTCATCACTGTTTGGTATCACATATTCTGGAGCTCGGGCTGCCAGAGTGCCCTGTTGCTTCCAGACTCCAAATGGCAGCCATGCCTTGCTCTGTGGGGTCTATGCCTCCAGAGCATCCCTCCTTCCCTGGAGATACACCAGTGCTATGAACTGACCCCAGAATCAGAACCACAGCTAACATCCCATCCCAGGGCCTGAGCTTCTAGGGTATGTTTTAGAACAAGACCCTGGCTTAATGTGAGAACTGCATCCACTCATGCCTTGGAGAGTGAGCCTGCATCTCAAGTTCCAGATGCTACAGTAGTTTCACAGGACCCTGAGCCCAGGAACCTGGCTCCACTGCCACTCCAAACACCTGTACCCTGGAACCCAGCACCACTGTGACTGCCCGTGAACCATGTCAGAACCAATACCAAGAGAAATCTCCTCAGGTAAGACTCTTCACTGTGACAATAACAAGAGGATCCCTAAAGCCCTTGCCTTAACAACCTATTCATCCACCATCACTGCCACAAAATCCTGCAGTCGAGACCAATGAGGCACCTGCAGCCCTCACTAACATTGACTGCAACTGAAGAAGCTACATGGAGACTACATCACGGTGCCCACGTGGAACAAGAGTCTTCACACCCTGCCCAACAGGCATTGTCTCAGGCCGATCTGCAGGTAAAATTCCCCTACCAAAGCTACCTTGTGAAATTTAGAAGAAGTGACCAAATGTGCAGATGTCAATGCAGGGACACAAGACACATGAAATAATAAATTAACATGGCATCACCAAAAAACACAATAATTCTCTAGTAACTTACCCCTCAAAAATAGAAATCTATGAATTACCTGAAAGAAAATTCAAAATAATGATCTTAAGCAAACAGTAAGATACAATAGAGAGATGAGCTAATGAAATCAAGAAAATAATTTATGATCTGAATGTGAAATTCAACAAAGAGATATACATTGGCTGGATGTGGTGGCTCATGCCTATAATCCTGGTGCTTTGGGAGGCCAAGGCAGAACGATTGCTTTTAGCCAGAAATTCAAGACCAGTACTGACAACATAGTGAGACCCCATTTCTACCAAAAAAAAAAAAAAAAAAAAAAAAAAAGCCAGGTGTGGTGGTACATGTTTGTAGTCCTCATGAGGCTGAGGTGGGAAGATCGCCTGAGCCCACGAGTTGAAGGCTACCATGAGCTTTGATCTCACTGTTGCACTCCAGCCTGTGTGACTGAGTAAGACCCTGTCTCAAAATGAACTAAAAAGACATCATATAAAGAACCAAACAAATTTGGAGCTGAGGAACTGAATCAACAAAATAAAAAATATAATAAAGAGATTCAACAGCAGGCTAGATTAAGGTGAAGAAAGAATCTGTAAAGTTGGAGATAGGTCTTTTGAAATGACTCCATCAGAGGAAAAGAAAAAAAAAAGAGTGAAAGAGTGAAGATAGCCTATGGGACTTACGGCATAGTATTAAATTTATTTATTTTATTTATTTTTTTGCATAATGGGAGCTCCAGAGAAGCTGGAGAGACAGAGAAAGGGACAAAAAGCATACTTAATCAAATAATGGCTAAAACTCCCCAGGTCCTGGGAGAGATAAGGACATCCAGATTGATGAAATTAAAAAGGTTCTCAAGTAGATTCAACCCAAAGGGGTCATCTTCAAGGCACATTATAATCAAGTTGACAAAAGTCACAGAGAATTTTAAAAGCAACAAGAGAACAACATCAAGTCATATATAAAGGAATCCTCAGTAGACTATCAGCAGATTTTTCAGCAGAAACCTTGCAGGCCAGGAGAGAATGGGATGATATATTCAAAGTGCTGAAAGAAAAAACTGCCAGCCAGGAATACTGTACCATTTATGAAGCTTTCCTTCATAATGAAGGAGAAATAAAGTCTTTTTCAGGTAAACAAAAACTGAGGGAATTTATTACCACTATACCTGCTTTTTTTTTTTTTTGAAACGGAGTCTTACTCTGTTGCCCTAGGCTGGAGTGCAGTGGCACGCTCTCGGCTCACTGCAAGCTCCGCCTCCCGGGTTCACGCCGTTCTCCTGCCTCAGCCTCCCAAGTAGCTGGGACTACAGGCGCCTGCCACCAGGCCCGGCTAATTTTTTGTATTTTTAGTAGAGATGGGGTTTCACAGCGTTAGCAGGGCTAATCTCCTGCTAACTTCACAGGGCTCAATCTCCTGACCTTGTGATCTGCCCGCCTCGGCCTCCCAAAGTGCTGGGATTACAGGCATGAGCCACTGCGCCCGGCCCTATACCTGCCTTTTAAGAAACATTTAAGAATGTTCAAGCCAAAAGGAAAAGATAATAATTACTATCATTAATACATTTAAAAACAAAATTTACTAGTAGAGATAAATACATAGTCAAATCTAGAATACTCTTATACTGTAATGGTGGTATGTTAATCACACATATATCTCTAGTATGAAGGTTAAAAATAAAAATGACCAAAATAACTGAAGCTACAATATGTTGTTAAAAAATGTACAATATAAAATGATGTAAATTGTGACATCGAAAACATAACTTGTTGAGGAAGGAGGGTATAAGTCTAGAGGTTTTGTGTGCAACAGAGGCTAAATTATTATCAGCTTAAAATAGCAGATTATAAGTTTTTTATGTAAGCTTCATGATGATCACAAAACAAAAAACTATAGCAGATATACAAACAATAAAGAGAAAGGAACCTAAGCTTATCAATACAGAAAACTATTAAATCACAAAGGTAGACAACAGGAGAGGAAGAATGGAACAAAAGACTTATAAAACAATCAGAAAACAAATAACAAAATGGCAGTGATAAGTCTTTGCCTATCGATAATAATTTTGAATGTAAATGGATTAAATTCTCCAATCAAAAGATACAGAGTGGCTAAATGAATTAAAAACAACACCTAAATATTCACTTCCTACAAAAGCCCTGTTTAAGCTTAAAGACACATACTGGCTGAATGTGATGAAAGAAGACACCCCACATAAATGGTAACCAAAAAAGAGCAGGAGTGACTACACTTATATTGGATAAGATAGACTTCAAGTCAAAAACTGTCACAGGATACAGAGATGTTCGCTATTTAGTGATAAAGGTGTCAATTCATCAAGAGGACATAATCATTGTAAATATATATGCACTCAACATTGGAGCACCTTAATACACAAAGCAAATATTGATGAACGCAAAGAAACAAATAGATAGCAGTACCATAATGGTAGCAGATTTCAATACCCCACTTTAAGCAATGGATAAATCAATAAGACATAAAATTAATACAGAAATAATGGTACTAGAATTGCGCTTTTGACTAAATGGACTTACAGACATATATAGAACTTTCCATCAAACAGTAGAAAATACACATTTTTCGCTAGTGGACATGAAACTTTCTTCAGGACAGACAATATATTAGGCCACAAAACAAGTCTTAACAAATTTTAGAAGACTGAAATCATATCTAGTATCAATTTAGACCACAGTGGTATGAAAATAAAAATCAATAACACAAGGTATCTTGGAAAATTCACAAATTGTGGAAATTAAACAACATCCTCCTGACCAACCAACGGATCAAAGAGAAAATCTAAAGGGTAATTAAAAATATCTTGAGACAAATGACAACGGAAATACAGGATACCAAAATCTGTGTTTTGGTGATACACCAAAATCTGTGTTTTTGGTGATACACCAAAAACCGTTCTAAGAGAGACATTTGTAGCAATAAACACATCAAAAAAGATGAAAGAGCTCACATAAATAGTTTAACATTATACCTCAAGGAACTAGAAAAAGAAGAACTAAACAGAAGGAAGGAAATAATAAAAATCAGAACAGAAATAAATCAAATATACAATGGAAAAATCATGAAATGAATCAATAAAACTAATAACTGTTTTGTTTTGAGAAAATAAACAAAATTGACAGACTCTCAGCTAGTCTAAGGAAAAAGAGAGAAGATGCAAATAAAAAATGAAAGTCCAGAAATTATAACAGATGCCTCAGAAATAAAAATGATCATAAGAGATTACTACAATTATATGTCAATACATTGGATAACCTAGATTAAAAGGATAAATTGCTAGAAAAATAAAACCTACCAAGACTGAGTCAGGAAGAACTAGAAAGGCTGAACACAGATTTGGATATTTTTTAAACAAATAAAAGCCCAGATCGCATAACAGATAAATTCTAGCAAACATTCAAAGAAGAATTATACTAATACTTCTTAAACTCTTCTGACCAATAGTGTTAGAGGGAGTACTTCCAAACATATTTTATGAAGACAGCATTACCTTGATACCAAAGCCAAAGAAGATCTCACAAGAAAAGAAAGCTACAGGCCAATTTTTCTGGTGAATGTTGATGCAAAAATCCTCAATAAAATATCAGCAAACCAATTTTAGCAACACATCAAAAAAGTGTATATCCTGACCAAGTGGGATTTATCCCTGGCATATAAGGCTGGTTTAACATATGCAAATCAATCAATATGATACATCACATTAACAGAATGAAAGATTAAAATCACATGATTATCTCAATTGACACAGAAAAAGCATTTGACAAAGTTTAACATCCTTTCTTGATAAAAAATCTCAATTGTTTATGTATAGAAGGAAAGTACCTCAACATAATAAAGGCCATTTATTAAAATCTCACAACTAACATAAACATGAAGAAGGAAAAGCTGAAAGCTTTTCCACTAAGATCTAGTATAAGACAAGATGCCCATTGTTATCTCTTCTATTTAACATAGTATTGGAAGTAGTAGCAAGAGTAACCAGAAAAGGAAAAGAAATACAAGATACCCAAATCAGAAAGAAAGAAGTAAAATGATCTCTGCAGATGACATGATTCTGTATGTGAAAAAACCACAAAAGAATGATTTGAACCAATAAATAGAATCAGTAAAATTGCAGGATAAAAAAATCAACATACAGTATCAGTAGCATTGCTATACACAAATAGCAACCTAATTGAAAAAGAAAGTTTTAAAAATCCCATTAATAATAGCATAAAAAAACCTAGGAATAGGCCGGGCGCGGTGGCTCACGCCTGTAATCCCAGCACTTTGGGAGGCCGAGGCGGGCGGATCACAAGGTCAGGAGATCGAGACCACGGTGAAACCCCGTCTCTACTAAAAATACAAAAATGAGCCGGGCGCAGTGGCGGGCGCCTGTAGTCCCAGCTACTCGGGAGGCTGGGGCAGGAGAATGGCGTGAACCCAGGAGGCGGAGCTTGCAGTGAGCCAGGATCGCACCACTGCACTCCAGCTTGGGCGACAGAGCAAGACTCCGTCTCAAAAAACAAAAACAAAAAAAAAAAAAAACAAAAAAAAAAACAACCTAGGAATAAATTTAACCAAGGAAATGAAAAGTCTCTATATTGAAAACTATAAAACACTGATAAAAGAAGTTGAAGAAGACACAAATGGAAAGATATCCTGTCCTCATAGATCAGAAGAATTAATATTATTAAAATGTCCATACTATCTAAGCAATATACAGTTTTAATGCAATCCTTATCAAAATTCGAATGATATTCTTCACTGAAACAGGAAAAAAATCCTAAAATTTGTGTGGAAGCACAAAATATTCTGAATAGCCAAAACAACTCTAAGATAGAAAAACAAAATTGGAAGTATCACACTTTTTCATTTAAAATTATATTACAAAGCTACCATACTCCAAAAAATATGGTACCATCATAAAAACAGACATATGGTAGTAGAGCAGAATGAATAGCCAAGAAATAAATCCAAACATATACAGTCAAACCAATTTTTGACAAAGGTACCAAGAGGACAAAATGGGAAAAATCATAGTCTCTTCAATAAACGGTGCTGGGGAAATTGGATTTTCTCATACAAAGGAATGAAATTGTATGCTTATGCCATATAACAATGAACTCAAAATGAATAAATGACTTAAATATAAGAGCAAAATATATGAAATTCCTAGAAAAGACACAGGAGAAAAACCTGGACATTGACCTTGGCAATGATTTTTAACATACCACACCAAAAGCTATGAATACAAAAGCAAAATAAATAAATTTGATTACATAAAACTAAAAACCTTTATGCACAGCAAAGAAAAAAATCAACAAAATGAAGCACTAGCCTATAGATCAGGAAAAATATTTGCAAATTATACATTTAATAAGGGGTTAACATTCAAAATTTGTAAAGAAGTAATGCAACTCAATAGGGGAAAAAACAAATAACCCAATTTAAAAATGAGCAAAAGACCTTAATGGATCTTTCTCTAAAGAAGACATAAAGATGCCCAAGAGTTACACAAAAATGTGCTCAACACCATTAATCAGGCAAATTAAAACCACTATGAGATACCACCTCACACTCCTCAGGATGGCTATTATCAAAATGTCAAAAGATAAATGTTGGAGAGGGTGTGGAGAAAAGGGAACTCTTGTATATTATGGGTGGGAGTATAGATTGGTATAGTAATTATGAGAAACATTATAGAGGTTTCTAAGGAAATTAAATATAGAACTACCATATGACCCAGCAATCCCCCTTCTGAGTAGGTACCCAATGTAAATGGAATCATCACCTCATGAAGATATCTGTACTCCTTGAAATCCATGAAGATATCTGTTAATTGCATCATTATTCACAATAGCCAAGACATTGAAACAACCTAAGTGTCCATGCATGGACAAAGAAATAAAGAAACTGTGGCACATATATATAATGAAATGTAATTCATCCCTAAAGAAGAACAAGATATTGCAATTTGCCACAACATGGATGAGTCTGGAGGGCACTATATATATATATATATACATACATTTTTTTTTTCTTTTAGACAGGGTCTTACTCTGTCACCCAGGCTGGCGGGCAATGACACAATTATGGCTCACTGAAGTCTCTACTTCCCAGGCTCAATCAATGCTCCCACCTCAGCCCCTGAGTAGCTGGGACTACAGGCGTGCGTGCATGCCCAGCAAATTTTGTAGACAGGTTTTCACTATGTTTCTCAGTCTAGTCCCAAACTGGGTTCAAGCAATTCGCCTGTCCCAACCCTGCAAAGTGCTGGGTTTACAAGTGTGAGTCACCATGCACGGGCTGGAGGACATTAAGCTAAGTGACATAAATGAAACACAAAAAGAAAAATCGTGTATGATCTCACTTATATGTGGAATGTAAAAAAATTTAAATACTCCAGAAAAAGAGAACAAGAGAGTGGTTACCAGGGGTGGTAGTTTGTGGGGGAGGCACTGGTGAGGAAATGGGGAGAAGTAAATCAGAGGATAAAAGTAGCAGACATGTAAGATGAACAAATTAGAGATCTAATATATCACATAAGGACTATAGGTAATAAGATTGTCTATGGGATTCATGCTAAATGAGATTTTAGCTGCTCTTGCCACAAAATCAAGAAGAAATAGGTAAGTATGTGACATGATGGATATGTTATTTTGCTTCATGATAGTAACTTTTTTTTTTTACTATATATGTATATATATCCCAAAATACTATGTTATATACCTTAGATGTACCTAATAAAATTTATTTTTAAAAATATTCTTTAAAAAATTAGGGTTCTATATCACAAATCCAAAGGTTGCACAAAGTGTGAACCAAAACCAAGTCTACCCTGTTCCAAAAGCTAGTTTATTTCTGGAAGCTGCAACCCCAAAAGACTTTTGATCTTAAACATGTATCTCAACCTATTATAGGTTACTAAAATTCAATTCTTATGTTTAAACAGAATTAGAACATGTGATTATGTTTAAGAAATTCTTTAGTCAGGCCGGGTGCAGTGGCTCACGCCTGTAATCCCAGCACTTTGGGAGGCTGAGACAGGCAGATCACAAGGTCAGGAGATCAAGACCATACTGGCTAACACAGTGAAACACCGTCTTTACTAAAAATACAAAAAATTAGCTGGGCGTGGTTGTGGGTGCCTGTATTCCCAGCTACTTGGGAGGCTGAGGAGGAAAATGGTATGAAACCGGGAGGCGGAGCTTGCAGTGAGCCGGATTGAGTCGCTGCACTCCAGTCTGGGTGACAGAGAGAGATTTTGTCTCAAAAAAAAAAAAAAAAAAATTTCGCAGTCAGATTCAAATGTCTACTTATTTTATTATGCTCATGATGTAGAAATCCTATCAAGTAGACATTATATCCATGAAGTTCAAAATGATACTGTGAATGAAATTAGCAAAAACAGAATAAAATTAGGCTTCTGGAATCTAACATAATTTTGTATAAGAAATATTTTGTGAAGACTGTTTAAAGTTTCACTGTCTGTTTAGGGTGATGGTAAAAGCATAGTTCTCTAATAGCATTAAGACAATTTGCCTCCATATGGACAAGTTGATTTTCAATACAAACTAACCTGGGGAAGTTTTCCTTGATTATTCCCCCAAATATGTTTTCCAAGCTTTTAGAATTGTCTTCTTCCTCAGGAACATTGATTATTCTTAGGTTTGGTCATTTAACATAATCCCAGACTTCTTAGAGTCTTTGTTCATATTTTTTTAATTCTTTTTTTCTTTGTCTTTGTTGGGTTGGGTTAATTCAAATATCTTGTCTTTGAGATCTGACTTTCTTTCTTCTACTTGTTTGATTCTATTGCTGAGACTTTCCAGAGCATTTCACATTTCTAAAAGTGTGTCCAAAGTTTCCTAAATTTTTTATTGTTTTTTTCTTTAAGCTATCTATTTCCATGAATACTTCTCCTTTCACTTCTTGTATTATTTTTTGGATTTCCTTGCATTGGGCTTTGCCTTTCTCTGGTCCCTCAGTGATTTACCTAATAACTAACCTCCTGAATTCTTTCTCAGGTAAATCAGGGATTTCTTCTTGGTTTGGATGCATTGCTGGTGAACTGGTCCAATTTTTGGGAGGTGTTGAAGAGCTTTATTTTGTCATATTACCAGGGTTGTTTTTCTGGTTCCTTCTCATTTGGGTAGGCTCTGTCAGAGGGAAGGTTTAGGGCTGTAGGCTGTTGTTCAGATTTTTTTTTTTGTCCCAGGGGGTGTTCCCTTGATGTAGTACTCTCCCCGCTTTCCTATGGATGTGGTTTCCTATGAGCCCAACTGCAGTGATTGTTGTCTCTCTTCTGGGTCTAGCTACCTAGAGAGTCTACCTGGCTCCAGGCTGGTACTGGGGGTTGTCTGCACAGAGTCCTGTGATGTGAACCACCTATGAGTCTCTCAGCTGTTGATACCAGTGCCTGTTGCTAGAGACCTAGATATCCAAATACAAGAAGCACAAAGAGCACCTGGGAAATTAATGGCAAAAGGATCTTTGCCTAGGCACATTGTCATCAGGTTATCCAAAGTTAAGATGAAGGGAAGAATCTTAAGAGCTGTGAGACAGAAGCACCAGGTAATCTATAAAAGAAAACCTATCAGATTAACAGCAGATTTCACAGCAGAAACTCTAAAAGCTAGAAGGGATTGG
Organism: Macaca fascicularis; assembly: GCF_037993035.2. NCBI lineage: Eukaryota > Metazoa > Chordata > Mammalia > Primates > Cercopithecidae > Macaca > Macaca fascicularis. Next base: position 151,593,981 of record NC_088379.1, read on the forward strand.
GGTACCATCTTCAACCTCCTTAAACTAAACAATTACCAGTCAAGAATTTTGTATCCAGTGAAACTAAGCATCATATATGAAGGAAAGATACAATCTTTTTCAGACAAACAAATGCTGAGAGAATTCATCATTATCAAGCCACCACTACAAGAACTGCTAAAAAGAGCTCTAAATCTTGAAACAAATCCTGGAAACACATCAAAATGAAACCTCTTTAAAGCAAAAATCACACAATACCTCTGAAACAAAAATACAAGTTAAAAAGCAAAACCAAAAACCAAAAAAAAAAAACCAAAACAACAAAGTACACAGGCAACAAAGAGCACAATGAATGCAACAGTACCTCACATCTGAATACTAACATTGAATGTAAATGGCTTAAATGCTGCACTTAAAAAGTACAGAACCACAGAATGGAGAAGAACTCACAAACCAACTATTTGCTGCCTTCAGGAGACTCACCTAGAACATACGGACTCACATAAACTAAAAATAAAGGAGTGGAAAAAGGCATTTCATGCAAATGGACACCAAAAGCGAGCAGGGGTAGCTGTTCTCATATCAGACAAAACATACTTTAAAGCAACTGCAGTTAAAGAGACAAAGAGGGACATTATATAATGATAAAAGGCCTTGTCCAACAGGAATATATCACAATTCTAAACATATATGCACCTAACACTGGAGCTCCCAAAATTATAAAACAATTACTAACAGACCTAAGAAATGAATTAGACAGCAACACAGTAATAGCAGGGGACTTCAGTACTCCACTGACAGCACTAGACAAATCATCAAGACAGAAATTCAACAAACAAGCAACGGGTTTAAACCATACCTTGGAATAAATGGACTTAACAGATATATACAGAATGTTTCATCCAGCAACCACAGAATACACATTCTATTCAACAGTGCATAGAACTTTTTCCAAGATAGACCATAAGATAGGCCATAAAATGATTTAAGAAATTAATTTAATTCTTAATAATTTAAGAATTAAAATAATTAATAATTCTTAATAATTTAAGAATTTAAAATAATTTAATCAATTAATTTAAGAAAATTGAAATTATATCAAGCACTCTCTCAGACTACAGTGGAATAAAACTGGAAATCAACTCCAAAAGAAACCTCCAAAGCCATGCAAATACATGGAAGTTAAATAATCAGCTCCTGAATGAGCATTGAGTCAAAAACGAAATGAAGATGGAAATCAGAAAATTCTTCCAACTTAACGACAATAATGACACAACCTATCAAGACCTCTGGGACACAGGCCAGGCGCGGTGGCTCAAGCTTGTAATCCCAGCACTTTGGGAGGCCGAGACGGGTGGATCACGAGGTCAGGAGATCGAGACCATCCTGGCTAACACGGTGAAACCCCGTCTCTACTAAAAAATACAAAAAACTAGCCGGGCAAGGTGGCGGGCGCCTGTAGTCCCAGCTACTTGGGAGGCTGAGGCAGGAGAATGGCGTAAACCTGGGAGGCAGAGCTTGCAGTGAGCTGAGATCCGGCCACTGCACTCCAGCCTGGGCGACAGAGCGAGACTCCATCTCAAAACAAACAAACAAACAAACAAACAAACAAACAAAAACAACCTCTGGGATACAGCAAAGGCGGTGCTAAGAGGAAAGTTCATAGCCCTAAACACCTACATCAAAAAGACTGAAAGAGCACAAACTGACACTATAAGGTTGCACCTCAAGAACAAACCAAACCCACAACCAGCAGAAGAAAGGAAATAACCAAGATCAGAGCAGAACTAAATGAAATTGAAACAAACAAACAAACAAAAAATACAAAAGAGAAAGGAAACAAAGAGCTAGTTCTTTTAAAAGATAAAATTGATAGACCATTGGCAAGATTAACCACGGAGAGAGAAAATTCAAATAATCTCACTAAGAAATGAAACAGGAGATGTTACAATTGACACCACTGAAATACAAAAGATCATTCAAGGCTACTATGAACACCTTTACACACATAAACTAGAAAACCTAGAAGAGATGGATAAATTCCTGGAAAAATATAACTCTCCTAGCTTAAATCAGGAAGAATTAGACACCCTGAACAGACCAATAACAAGTAGTGAGATTGAAATGGTAAGTAAAAAATTACCAACAAACATTCAAAGAAGAATTGGTACGAATACTTTTGACACTATTTCACAAGATAGAGAAAGAAAGAACCCTCCCTAATTCATTCTATGAAGCTAGCATAACCCTAATACCAAAACCAGGAAAGGACATAACCAAAAAAGAAAATACAGACTAATATCCTTGATGAATATAGATGCTAAAATCCTTAACAAAATACTTGCTAACTGAATCCAACAACATATCAAAAAAATAATCCACCATGATCAAGTGAGTTTCATACCAAGGATGCAGGGATGGTTTAACATACACAAGTCAATAAATGTGATACAACACATAAACAGAATTGAAAACAAAAATCACACAATCATTTCAATAGACACAGAAAAAGCATTCAACAAAATCCAGCATCCCTTTATGATTAAAACTCTCAGCAAAATTGGCATACAAGGGACATACCTTAATGTAATAGAAGTCATCTATGACAAACCCACAGCCACGTAACACTGAATGGGGAAAAGTTGAAAACATTCCCTCTGAGAACAGGAACAAGAAAAGGATGCCCACTCTTACCACTCCTCTTCAACATAGTACTGGAAGTCCTAACCAGAACAATCAGACAAGAGAAAGAAATAAAGGCATTCAAATCAGTAAAGAGGAAGTCAAACTGTCACTGTTTGCTGACAATATGATTGTTTACTTTGAATACCCTACGGACTCCCCCAGAAAACTCTTTGAACTGATAAAAGAATTCAGCAAAGTTTCTGGATATAAGATTAATGTACACAAATCAGTAGCTCTTCTATACACCAGCAATAACCAAGAAGAGAATCAAATCAAGAACTCAACCCTTTTTATAACAGCTGCAAAAAAGTTAAAATACTTAGTAACATACCTAACCAAGGAGTCAAAAGACCTCTATGAGGAAAACTACAAAACATTGCTGAAAGAAATAATGGATGACACAAACAAATGGAAACACATCCATGCTCATGGATGGGTAGAATCAATATTGTGAAAATGACCATACTGCCAAAAGCAATCTACAAATTCTATGCAATCCCCATGAAAATACTACCATCATTCTTCACAAAATTAGAAAAAAAAAATTCTAAAATTCATATGGAACCAAAAAAGAAAAAGAACTGGAAGCCAAAGCAAGAGTAAGCAAAAAGTACAAATCTGGAGGCATCACACTACCTGATTTCAAACTATACTTTAAGACCATAGTCACCAAAACAGCATGGTACTGGTACAGAAATAGGCATATAGACCAATGGAACAGAATAGAGAACCCAGAAATAAACCCAAATACTTAGAGCCAACTGATCTTTGACAAAGCAAACAAAAACATAAAGTGGGGAAAGGACACCCTTTTCAACAAATAGTGCTGGGATAATTGGCTAGCTACATATATGTGTATGTGTATGTGTATGATGGAAAAAAAAAATATATATATATATATGATGGAATACTACACAGCCATAAAAAGGAATGAATTAACAGCATCTACAGTGACCTGAATGAGATTGGAGACTATTATTCTAAGTGAAGTAGCTCAGGAATGGAAAACCAAACATTGTATGTTCTCACTGATATGTGGGAGCTAAGCTATGATGACGCAAATGCAAAAGAATGATACAATGGACTTTGGGGACTTGGGGAGAAGAGTGGGAGTTGGAGTGAGGGGTAGAAGACTACAAATATGGTGCAGTGTATACTGCTCAGGTGATAGGTGCACCAAAATCTCACAAATCACCACTAAAGAACTTACTCATGTAACCAAATACCACCTGAACCCTAATAACTTACAGGAAAAATATAAACTAACCATCTTCTACACCATTCAATCACAAATATAATCTTAGATGATAGGCAGCTACATAGGTCTTTTTATCTTTTTTTATAGTTTAGGAAGTAACCCTCAATTACACAAATTAGAGTGGGTCAATTAAAGAACACAAGGGCATAAAGATTATGAAGAAGATTCTCTTGTGTCACAAATTATGCATGAAAACAGTTCTTTCTCTCCTACTCTTTAGTAATTGGTAATCTTTCTAGAACAAATATATTCAATTAAGCTTGCAATGCACACTTTTTACACTGCATGCATAATCAATATTGAAATAAGAGCTGAGTGTGGGTGAATAATATTTTTTGAGTTAGGGGGTCAAAGCTGCCTTGTATTCCACTGGGTTAGATTTGGAGGTTGCAGGAGATTTTAGTTGAATAGTTTCCCTAAACAGAGTAGTTTTATTTTGTAGGCTTCTCTCTGTTGCTCCCTTTTACTTACTCTTTTTTAGTATGGTGTAGTATACATAATTTAAATAACCAGGGAATGTCTCTGGGCTCAAAACCACCTGCTGGCTTATATTAGCTAATTAATGATGATTTATCTGAGTTACTAATTTGAGTGGAGCTGAATGCCCTTAGGAATTTGAGAAACGTTGTAAGAATTCTGATTAAAATTATGCCTTTGTGACGGACATTCTCCTTAAAAGGCATTTAAAAAAATGTTGCCTGTTAGCAGATTAAAACAAAAAACAAAAAACAAAAAAACCCCAAAACCTGCCAAATCAATGACCTTGTGTTGTTTTTCTGGGCTCAAATCATGTCTTATAGCAGCCTGCTTGCCTTTGTTATTCAATTTTATCTGTGCTAGGCTTCCTTTCATTTTGTCTCTTATTAAGGTTTATTTGCCTAGTTTCATAGGGCTTTGACTGCTTGAAAAATAGAACTGATCTTGAATCCACAGAGCTCCATCATTTTCACAAAAACTAATACAGTAGATTCATTTCAGCCAAACTTGTACGTCAGGCTGGCCTGATTCCCAGGGCCTGCATGTGTGAATTTAATGGTGGTACAATGTCTGAGGTAGGAATATAATAGAAAGCTCTCAGCAGTATATCTATTGGATCAGTGTAATTTCTTTCTTTCTTTTTTTTTTTCCTGCGAGTCTCAATGTCTCTTAAGGCAATGTAGTCTGTGTCTGTAAAAGCTGGCTATCTCTTACTGAGATCCCACTGCTGTTACAGTCAACAAAGAATCATCTCCTTGGATAAAGTATGTAGTAGGCAACTGTTAAATACACAATTAGGGTTCACTGAAACAGTAACTCTATTAACTGTGGCATGTTCTATTTCGATTTCAAGAAAAGGTGCCATAATTAACACAGGATCACTGCTTTGAGACATCTGGATTTAGAAATTGTTTATCTAGCCTAGTCATCTGTCCTTTTTCTCCTCCTTCTAAAAACATAATTCAAGTAATGATAAAATGCATTTTGATTTCTCAGTGACCTCAGAATCACAGTTTGCCTGGCTTGTCTACTACTAAGGAATGTAACTGAAGTATAATTTGCCACTTTTTTGGATTCCTGGTATATTTTCTAGAACATGGAAAATATTTTTTTATTTATTTCAAAAAAGTAAACAAAATGTATAAGCAACATATGTCCTTAATCTACAATGTGACAACCTAAACAAAGCTTTGTTATTTCAACTTTGAGCTGCAGTTGTTTAGCTAACATTATTTTTGGATTTAGGACTTATAGTCAATTCCCTAGGATGGAAGTTTTCATAGCAGTCAATTCCTTTGCATTTTTAATAGTTCTGCTCACCTGTTTGGTTATTCTAAAGCACTTTAGAATTTTAGATGCCCAGAACTTCTCTCATCTCTCTTTATTTTAATTGTGCCGCTTTCAGTTTCTTAGGCCTTACAAGTCTCTTTAGCCACACTGATTTCAACCAGTTCTCTGTTGCTTGTACTATGCTTCGGATGTTTCCTTTTTTTTCTTCCCTGAAATATGACTGCATTAAGTAAATACGAAGTCAAGGAAGAGACGAGTCTTTTCATTAACTTTACGTTGAAGAGTTATATATTCTTGGAGTTATGAATGAAGAATTTTCCTCATTGCTACAGACTTTCCCATTCTCTTCTATTTCTGACTTTTTTAAGTACAAGGAGTTTTGTTGATGATCATCCAGTTCCATGTCAGCCCACTGCATGGTGGTTATAGATCTCAGGCCTCCCAGCTCTCACCAGAATGTAGTGCAGGGCAGGGTAGAACATAACATTCATCTATATTCAAATGACTGGAAGTTTAAGTATTGTGAGGGTTTTTTAAGGGTGATGAGCAACTGAAATAGGTTAGTGCTCTTAAGGCAACACAATGATCAGGTGTACTTATCTAATAATGTTCAGATAGATTTAGTTAAATGTCACTTTAAAAAAAAAAGGTATTCTTTCAGTGAATAACAGAGGCAGGGGAGACAGTATAGTAGAATGACAGAAGTAAAAGTGGTATCAGTTCCTTTATCTTGGTTACCATCTAAAGTGAATTCTGAAAGTGGAAGTCATATACCGTGACTTCCAAACTCGCTACACTTATAGACTTCACCAGAAACACTCTTCTTTTCAATCTGTATCTTATTCCTTTTTCAGGTATGGTGCATTAATATTTATAGGCTGACTCCACGCAAGTTCTAAACTTTGGTCTAGAGAAAAATATCACACAAAATAACAGGTTTGATGACTAAGGCAGAGTGGGGGACAATGACTGTACCTACCTGAACTCAATTCTCACGTTCAAATCCTCCTGCTATGGCGATGCAACACAGTAATGTTTCAAGTGCACAACGTGGAGGATATACTCCAATAGCATCTCTTAATCAAACCACTTTTTGAAAGTTTAACTTATAGATTTGAAATTCTTGGTGATTTCTAACACTCAGAATGAGTTTTGCATTCAGCATTCAATCACCTTGTGATCCGTTCCATTTCAAGAGTGGTATAGGGAAGAAAATAGATTTCAATTCATAGCTACTGTATTGTGCAAGATTCTTATTAAAAACAGCATATTCCTGTAGCCCAGAGGGCTGACAGCTTCTTCCAAAGCAAAACCGCTGCTCTAAGCTAACCTCAAGGGGCTACTCAAGAGAGATGCAGCCTTAACCCCTCTCATTGTGGGGGTGGGGAGGAGAGAAGAGGAGGGCAGATAGTATCATATCCTATCACAACTCCAAACCTTTATCATCTCAATAAGTAATGTTTCTTAAGGCATTACTGACATTCAGTTCCCTGGTTAATTGATTTATAAGTACTTCAATAAAAATAATTATTTTAAAAAGAAAAAAAAAAACACCTTAAAATAGAATCAGTTTAGGAGCATACTCATACACAGGCTCAGTTATGTAAGAATTTTTCCTTTTTTAAAAAAACCATGCTCGAACATAGGTATCATTTGCTTCTATTTCATCACTTGTGCTTGACGTTTTACCTGCAGATGATCAAACTATAATAAAGGGATCACTGCCAGACTTGGGCTTTAACAATGTTGAGTAAAGCAATCTTGGAGACGTGGTGCTGAGGAACAGAAATATACTGAATAAATTCAGTTCAAACAGGATGATCACGTCTTGAGGTACCACTAACGTTAGTGTTTTTTCTTATTGTCTACTGATAGTGACAGCAACTGCAAAGAGAGTTTGTCTCTTTCTTTTTCTTTTCCATGATGATCATCAGTTTGCTGATTTCATGATCTCACGTTTCATATAGTCTTGTTAACTTTAAGTTTAGCCATAAGCATGATTGATGTATTTTTCTATGCATTACCAAAAAAGTCTTCATTAATGTTATGTCAGATCTCAATGTATTAACTTATCATTTTATAGATTTTAAAAATGCAATTAAAAGTTTGGAAGAATTTTAGGGCTTCTTTTAAAATTGTTGGTCTTGTATAACTTATAGGCATGTACATGTAGATATGTTAAAAATGTAATTCTCTGCTATTTAAAAAATTTAGAACATTAAATCCTCAATATAAAAAAGAGAGGTGTGTTATTAAGACAAAGTCATGTGAACGAGATAACAATTTTCATGGAAAGTAATTCTTTATAAAGTGAAATTATTTAAATGCTTGGTCGATATCCGGGGGCGGAGCAAGATGGCCGAATAGGAACAGCTCCAGTCTCCAACTCCCAGCGCGAGCGACACAGAAGACCGGTGATTGCTGCATTTTCAACTGAGGTACTGGGTTCATCTCACTGGGGAGTGCCGGACGATCGGTGCTGGTCAGCTGCTGCAGCTCGACCAGCGAGAGCTAAAGCAGGGCGAGGCATTGCCTCACCTGGGAAGCGCAAGGGGGAAGGGAATCCCTTTTCCTAGCCAGGGGAACTGAGACACACAACACCTGGAAAATCGGGTAACTCCCACCCCAATACTGCGCTTTAAGCAAACAGGCACACCAGGAGATCATATCCCACACCTGGCCGGGAGGGTCCCACGCCCACGGAGCCTCCCTCATTGCTAGCACAGCAGTCTGTGATCTACCGGCAAGGCAGCAGTGAGGCTGGGGGAGGGGCGCCCGCCATTGCTGAGGCTTAAGTAGGTAAACAAAGCTGCTGGGAAGCTCGAACTGGGTGGAGCTCACAGCAGCTCAAGGAAACCTGCCTGTCTCTGTAGACTCCACCTCTGGGGACAGGGCACAGTAAACAATAACAAACACAGCAGAAGCCTCTGCAGACGCAAACGACTCTGTCTGACAGCTTTGAAGAGAGCAGTGGATCTCCCAACACAGAGGTTGAGATCTGAGAAGGGACAGACTCCCTGCTCAAGTGGGTCCCTGACCCCTGAGTAGCCTAACTGGGAGACATCCCCCACTAGGGGCAGTCTGACACCCCACACCTCACAGGGTGGAGTACACCCCTGAGAGGAAGCTTCCAAAGCAAGAATCAGACAGGTACACTCGCTGTTCAGAAATATTCTATCTTCTGCAGCCTCTGCTGCTGATACCCAGGCAAACAGGGTCTGGAGTGGACCTCAAGCAATCTCCAACACACCTACAGCTGAGGGTCCTGACTGTTAGAAGGAAAACTATCAAACAGGAAGGACACCTACACCAAAACCCCATCAGTACATCACCATCATCAAAGACCAGAGGCAGATAAAACCACAAAGATGGGGAAAAAGCAGGGCAGAAAAGCTGGAAATTCAAAAATAAGAGTGCATCTCCACCGGCAAAGGAGCGCAGCTCATTGCCAGCAATGGATCAAAGCTGGACGGAGAATGACTTTGACGAGATGAGAGAAGAAGGCTTCAGTCCATCAAATTTCTCAGAGCTAAAGGAGGAATTACGTACCCAGCATAAAGAAACTAAAAATCTTGAAAAAAAAGTGGAAGAATTGATGGCTAGAGTAATTAATGCAGAGAAGGTCATAAACGAAATGAAAGAGATGAAAACCATGACACAAGAAATACGTGACAAATGCACAAGCTTCAGTAACCGACTCGATCAACTGGAAGAAAGAGTATCAGCGATTGAGGATCAAATGAATGAAATGAAGCGAGAAGAGAAACCAAAAGAAAAAAGAAGAAAAAGAAATGAACAAAGCCTGCAAGAAGTATGGGATTATGTAAAAAGACCAAATCTACGTCTGATTGGGGTGCCTGAAAGTGAGGGGGAAAATGGAACCAAGTTGGAAAACACTCTTCAGGATATCATCCCGGAGAACTTCCCCAACCTAGTAGGGCAGGCCAACATTCAAATCCAGGAAATACAGAGAACGCCACAAAGATACTCCTCGAGAAGAGCAACTCCAAGACACATATTTGCCAGATTCACCAAAGTTGAAATGAAGGAAAAAATCTTAAGGGCAGCCAGAGAGAAAGGTCGGGTTACCCACAAAGGGAAGCCCATCAGACTAACAGCAGATCTCTCGGCAGAAACTCTACAAGCCAGAAGAGAGTGGGGGCCAATATTCAACATTCTTAAAGAAAAGAATTTTAAACCCAGAATTTCATATACAGCCAAACTAAGTTTCATAAGTGAAGGAGAAATAAAATCCTTTACAGATAAGCAAATGCTTAGAGATTTTGTCACCACTAGGCCTGCCTTACAAGAGACCCTGAAGGAAGCACTAAACATGGAAAGGAACAACCGGTACCAGCCATTGCAAAAACATGCCAAAATGTAAAGACCATCGAGGCTAGGAAGAAACTGCATCAACTAATGAGAAAAATAACCAGTTAATATCATAATGGCAGGATCAAGTTCACACATAACAATCTTAACCTTAAATGTAAATGGACTAAATGCTCCAATTAAAAGACACAGACTGGCAAACTGGATAAAGAGTCAAGACCCATCAGCCTGCTGTATTCAGGAGACCCATCTCACACGCAGAGACATACATAGGCTCAAAATAAAGGGATGGAGGAAGATTTACCAAGCAAATGGAGAACAAAAAAAAGCGGGGGTTGCAATACTAGTCTCTGATAAAACAGACTTTAAACCATCAAAGATCAAAAGAGACAAAGAAGGCCATTACATAATGGTAAAGGGATCAATTCAACAGGAAGAGCTAACTATCCTAAATATATATGCACCCAATACAGGAGCACCCAGATTCATCAAGCAAGTCCTTAGAGACTTACAAAGAGACTTAGACTCCCATACAATAATAATGGGAGACTTCAACACTCCACTGTTAACATTAGACAGATCAACGAGACAGAAAGTTAACAAGGATATCCAGGAATTGAACTCATCTCTGCAGCAAGCAGACCTAATAGACATCTATATAACTCTCCACCCCAAATCAACAGAATATACATTCTTCTCAGCACCACATCGTACTTACTCCAAAATTGACCACGTAATTGGAAGTAAATCACTCCTCAGCAAATGTACAAGAACAGAAATTATAACAAACTGTCTCTCAGACCACAGTGCAATCAAACTAGAACTCAGGACTAAGAAACTCAATCAAAACCGCTCAACTACATGGAAACTGAACAACCTGCTCCTGAATGACTACTGGGTACATAACGAAATGAAGGCAGAAATAAAGATGTTCTTTGAAACCAATAAGAACAAAGATACAACATACCAGAATCTCTGGGACACATTTAAAGCAGAGTGTAGAGGGAAATTTATAGCACTAAATGCCCACAAGAGAAAGCAGGAAAGATCTAAAATTGACACTCTAACATCGCAATTAAAAGAACTAGAGAAGCAAGAGCAAACACATTCAAAAGCTAGCAGAAGGCAAGAAATAACTAAGATCAGAGCAGAACTGAAGGAGATAGAGACACAAAAAACTCTCCAAAAAATCAATGAATCCAGGAGTTGGTTTTTTGAAAAGATCAACAAAATTGACAGACCACTAGCAAGACTAATAAAGAAGAAAAGAGAGAAGAATCAAATCGACGCAATTAAAAATGATAAAGGGGATATCACCACCGACCCCACAGAAATACAAACTACCATCAGAGAATACTATAAACACCTCTACGCAAATAAACTGGAAAATCTAGAAGAAATGGATAATTTCCTGGACACTTACACTCTTCCAAGACTAAACCAGGAAGAAGTTGAATCCCTGAATAGACCAATAGCAGGCTCTGAAATTGAGGCAATAATTAATAGCCTACCAATGAAAAAAAGTCCAGGACCAGATGGATTCACAGCTGAATTCTACCAGAGGTACAAGGAGGAGCTGGTACCATTCCTTCTGAAACTATTCCAATCAATAGAAAAAGAGGGAACCTTCCCTAACTCATTTTATGAGGCCAACATCATCCTGATACCAAAGCCTGGCAGAGACACAACAAAAAAAGAGAATTTTAGACCAATATCCCTGATGAACATCGATGCAAAAATCCTCAATAAAATACTGGCAAACCGGATTCAGCAGCACATCAAAAAGCTTATCACCATGATCAAGTGGGCTTCATCCCTGGGATGCAAGGCTGGTTCAACATTCGGAAATCAATAAACATAATCCAGCATATAAACAGAACCAAAGACAAGAACCACATGATTATCTCAATAGATGCAGAAAAGGCTTTTGACAAAATTCAACAGCCCTTCATGCTAAAAACGCTCAATAAATTCGGTATTGATGGAACGTACCTCAAAATAATAAGAGCTATTTATGACAAACCCACAGCCAATATCATACTGAATGGGCAAAAACTGGAAAAATTCCCTTTGAAAACTGGCACAAGACAGGGATGCCCTCTCTCACCACTCCTATTCAACATAGTGTTGGAAGTTCTGACTAGGGCAATCAGGCAAGAGAAAGAAATCAAGGGTATTCAGTTAGGAAAAGAAGAAGTCAAATTGTCCCTGTTTGCAGATGACATGATTGTATATTTAGAAAACCCCATTGTCTCAGCCCAAAATCTCCTTAAGCTGATAAGCAACTTCAGCAAAGTCTCAGGATACAAAATTAATGTGCAAAAATCACAAGCATTCTTATACAGCAGTAACAGACAAACAGAGAGCCAAATCAGGAATGAACTTCCATTCACAATTGCTTCAAAGAGAATAAAATACCTAGGAATCCAACTTACAAGGGATGTAAAGGACCTCTTCAAGGAGAACTGCAAACCACTGCTCAGTGAAATAAAAGAGGACACAAACAAATGGAAGAACATACCATGCTCATGGATAGGAAGAATCAATATCGTGAAAATGGCCATACTGCCCAAGGTAATTTATAGATTCAATGCCATCCTCATCAAGCTACCAATGAGTTTCTTCACAGAATTGGAAAAAACTGCTTTAAAGTTCATATGGAACAAAAAAGAGCCCGCATCTCCAAGACAATCGTAAGTCAAAAGAACAAAGCTGGAGGCATCACGCTACCTGACTTCAAACTCTACTACAAGGCTACAGTAACCAAAACAGCATGGTACTGGTACCAAAACAGAGATATAGACCAATGGAACAGAACAGAGTCCTCAGAAATAATACCACACATCTACAGCCATCTGATCTTTGACAAACCTGACAAAAACAAGAAATGGGGAAACGATTCCCTATTTAATAAATGGTGCTGGGAAAATTGGCTAGCCATAAGTAGAAAGCTGAAACTGGATCCTTTCCTTACTCCTTATACGAAAATTAATTCAAGATGGATTAGAGACTTAAATGTTAGACCTAATACCATAAAAATCCTAGAGGAAAACCTAGGTAGTACCATTCAGGACATAGGCATGGGCAAAGACTTCATGTCTAAAACACCAAAAGCAATGGCAGCAAAAGCCAAAATTGACAAATGGGATCTAATTAAACTAAAGAGCTTCTGCACAGCAAAAGAAATGACCATCAGAGTGAACAGGCAACCTACAGAATGGGAGAAAATTTTTGCAATCTACTCATCTGACAAAGGGCTAATATCCAGAACCTACAAAGAACTCAAACAAATTTACAAGAAAAAAACAAACAACCCCACCAAAAAGTAGGCAAAGGATATGAACAGACATTTCTCAAAAGAAGACATTCATACAGCCAACAGACACATGAAAAAATGCTCATCATCACTGGCCATCAGAGAAATGCAAATCAAAACCACAATGAGATACCATCTCACACCAGTTAGAATGGCGATCATTAAAAAGTCAGTAAACAGCAGGTGCTGGAGAGGATGTGGAGAAATAGGAACGCTTTTACACTGTTGGTGGGATTGTAAACTAGTTCAACCATTATGGAAAACAGTATGGCGATTCCTCAAGGATCTAGAACTAGATGTACCATATGACCCAGCCATCCCATTACTGGGTATATACCCAAAGGATTATAAATTATGCTGCTATAAAGACACATGCACATGTATGTTTATTGCAGCACTATTCACAATAGCAAAGACTTGGAATCAACCCAAATGTCCATCAGTGACAGATTGGATTAAGAAAATGTGGCACATATACACCATGGAATACTATGCAGCCATCAAAAAGGATGAGTTTGTGTCCTTTGTAGGGACATGGATGCAGCTGGAAACCATCATTCTTAGCAAACTATCACAAGAACAGAAAACCAAACACCGCATGTTCTCACTCATAGGTGGGAACTGAACAATGAGATCACTTGGACTCAGGAAGGGGAACATCACACACTGGGGCCTATCATGGGGAGGGGGGAGGGGGGAGGGATTGCATTGGGAGTTATACCTGATGTAAATGACGAGTTGATGGGTGCAGCACAGCAACATGGCACAAGTATACATATGTAACAAACCTGCACGTTATGCACATGTACCCTACAACTTAAAGTATAATAATAATAAATAAATTAAAAATAAAATAAAATAAAATAAAAAACAGCAAAAAAAATAAAAAATAAAAAATAAAAAATAAATGCTTGGTCATTTCTTTAAAAGAAACCAAAATTCACAAGGTAACATTTAGGCAAAATGCATTTGACTTTCCAGGTTTTATTTTCTCGAACTCCTGACGTCATATAATCTACCTGCCTTGGCCTCCCAAAGTGCTGGGATTACAAGCATAAGCCAATGCACTCAGCCCCAGGATTTAATTTCTAATGGGCTAAGTTTGGAACTAAAACCCTAATTTTTATCTTACCTACAAAAATGAGAGTATCTTCTGTAATTTCTTCCTGAAAGCATCTCTGCATAGTAAGTATGTGATCCTTCAGTGATAACAAGGTATTCCTTGTTTCTACTTAAGCACTAACACTCCCACTTGATTTGTGTTGTAATGTGGCCCCAAACAGAGTGAATGGATTAGACAAGCAGCCTTCATAAGACAAACAGACCTGGGCATTTGCCCAGTTTTACCATTTTAAATGATGATGATACTCTATGACTGAATGATTTTTTAAAAAGAGCTTGGTCTGGGAGTGCAAATTCAAAAGATATAAATCAACTGTCAATAACATTGACTGAAATGTTTTTAAAGCTTCAACTCTCTAGAGGGGACTGTTGTTCGAAATATCTGGCCTCTACCATAAACACATATGCAGGTCAGGTAGCTGGATTCTCAAGGAGAGCAAAACACTAAAGGTAAGTTACGGGTTTCAGAAATGAAGTAAATCTGGGAAGCAGAGAGGTCTTGAGTCAAAGTATTACTTACTCAAATTCACAGTGTCTTAGTTCAGCTGTGCTCAGCTAAAGAAAGCCGTGAGACTAAGCCAATATATTCTAGTGTATGAATGGCCATGACTGTTGTATAGGTGTTTGGATTTCAAACTGTTAACTTAAAGAAGTACCTAATTATGGAACGCCAAGCTACATGTATGTTAGCAAATGATTTTGGCATATGAGAGAAGATGCTTTTGATCAGGAGATCATTATGTGTAAACATGGTCTTTGGGTTGGCAAGTACCACAGAACAAATTCTTCTTTTCATTTGTTATGATTTTCATAGCTGTTTCTTTTTCTCTACTTCTACACCAATTGGTACTCTCAAATATAACTTTTATAGTTCTTTCTGACATTCTTATAGCATTGATGGGTGAAAGCAGCTTTATTGTCTTGCGGGGATAGGTAGGGTTACATATTTCTAAATAAATATTTTAATAATGTATTTCTTGCATATGAACAACCTGTCTGATAAAAAATTAAATAAAAAAATGAATTAGTATTTTTTAGAAGTGGGTTTGTGATAAAGCTATTAGTCTAATTATTGCTAAATTACATTGCAGTGATTTTCAAAACTGGGTTAAATGACATTATGTATAGATGTACTTCAGTGTTAGGTTTTATAAGATCTTTGGCCAAGTATGAAGCTACAAGGTTTAATAAATTGTTAAATAATTTTTTATCAATCAATTTATAACCCAAAAAGGAAATGCAACCCCTAGTTATGTTAGAAGGGATTGTAACAGGGATTGTGAATTGGGAAGAAGAAGTCAGGTAGTGGGTAATTGATATTATTAGAGCTAGACATTTAGAAGTTGTTCAGTCCTTAAATTAATTGTTTAAGATTAAAAAAAGATAATTGACAAACTCCAATTGGAATTCTTTTAGAATAATTCACGACATCATCCTGTAGACAAAACATTTTTTCATCATTTAGCTATTGCTTTAGCAACTTGGTATTACAGATTCCACTGGAGCTTCCCTAGGTTTCCTTCATAACACATGCCACTTCTAGCATTTGACATGAGAAAAGAATGTTCTCTTATGATCTTAGTGCAACAATTTCATCCTATTTATGATACTTTGAATCATTCCCCTTGTAGTTAATCATATCTGATAGCAAGAATCAGAGAGCCCTGGTTTTAGTCCTAGTTCTACCATCTTCTGGCTGGTTCACTGGGGTCAAATTACTTAACCTCTCCAAGCTTTCATTTTCTCAACTGTAAAATGCTGCCATTTTTTAATGCTGTTTTTGACAACTGCTCTGGGTCTCTCACTGTTCTGTTCTAATTGCCAATGCCTTAGATCTTTCTCTACCTTTCTTCTCCCCCAAATGAAAACTTATTGTTTTGTCCCATTGCTTCAGGGCCTTGTTAATGTGTTAACTAACTAATAATTCCCCTCCCAGATAACAAAATGCCTTAATTTAGTGGAAGCACACATTTCTTCTAAATGATAATAACTTATATTTGTATAAAGATCTATAGGTTGCTGTTTGACACATATGTAATCTCAGTTAATTCACATAACACACCTGAAGTAGGATATTATTGTTTATATTTAGTGGATAAGGAAACTAACACTAACAAGAGCGCAAGTAATTTTCTCAAGGATACATGCACAATTCAGGAGTCAAGTTCTAGGTCAGCTAAATCTATGTCCAGTATTTGTTCTACTTCACAGTTGTAATCAATAAAATGCTGAAGTCATATTGAAAAATAGGGGAATTTCAGACCTGAATAATGTATGCTATTGCAAAGATAAAAATGGAGCGGTCCCTCCTGTCACTCATAACTTTGTGGGTTGAAACCATCTATTTAACATACTTGGGCTTCAGTTTCCTCACCTTTAAAATTCAAGGGTTGGATAAGGTGACCTTCTAGGTCCATTTTTATTTTAATATTCCATGATTCTATGAACATATATATTATAGCCGCAATTCCTATACCAATTTTCATTTTCTTTCAAGTTTATATCAAGAGTTCAGCAGGGAATTTAGTTGTCAGGAAGTAAAATAGCATTTCAAAATGTGTTATGGTAAGTAATTTTTTTAGAGGAAAGAAGAGAAAGTAAAGAAAATTGAGTATTAAGTTTGAAGATTCAAAAAGGGGAGTGTAACCATCATTTTCTCTTGACCAAGTAACAACTTCTGTGAGGTTGTCCTGTGTACTGACAAGTGCTTAGTTTTAGGAAGGATGTCCATGCAGCAGCAGATGAGGAAGGGGACCCCGCTTAGCTATCCCCATCAGCTAAATTAACTCCAACATCAGTAGGTAACAGATGTGGAAGTAAGATCATCAACATACTCGTGGATTAAGTTTTGAAAAGTCAAATGCAAAACAGTATTAAGCTGTGTAGTCAAAACCAAAGTTGCTCAAGTTAAATATAATTCTCTCTTTATTAGTATAAACTGTCTGAGAAAATCTGGCCCAAATTTACAAGACAGTCTAAAAGCAAAATTAAAGAAAAAGATGACAATTTTGAAGAGATTTTTTTCCCCTCGATTAACACAACTAGGCTGGCTGAGCTGTGAAACTGTGATGGAAATATTAGAGCTGTTGTGCCTGAAAAAAAAAAATGCAGTGATCATTTCATTCTTCCTGTCTTTTAATGCTCCAGGGTTTTGGAGACGAATAGGAGCAATAAGTTCACTTTGCAGAATTAATGCAGTAATTCTTTATCATAAGAGCAGAGCATTACCTCAATCTGATTTTGCTACAAAATGGTTCAAAGTCTATTTTTAATGATGGCCCTAATTTGTTAACACCTTTTAAATTATTAATCCCCTTTATATTCAAGTAGTTATTGCATGTCATAACAATGTATCTATGCAGGGAAATTTAATAGTATTTTCTAGATGTCAAGAAAAGGCTTGTTCTGCAAAATGCTATTAAAACTGATAATGAGCTAAATATTTGCCATAGCAAACACTGAAATTACTATATCAATCAGCATTGGCCTCTCTTATTCAATAAACAGAAATTAACCTATTAACTATGCCTAACTTTCAGCAACAAAATGGTTGCTTTCAAGCATTTCTTCCCACTTCAAATCTTTCTTTCCTTAAAAACTACACATTGCCCTATAATCTCAGAATTTTGAATAAAATTCTTAGTATCAGTGTTTGTGGTTGAAATTCTGAAGGTACATAAGATATTAAAATGTCAATCTTTTGCTTTAGTGATTGCAAATATTTTTGACTTTCCTTTTAGACAGACACTGACTTATAAGCAATAAAAATAGTGTATCTGATAAAAATCTAATATTCAAGCTTAATATTTTCCTGATTTCTAGAATTTAAAAAAAATGGTTTATCTCTTACTTTATCAATTATGGGATTTGACTATAACTACAAAAAATATGCTAGCGAAAGTTAGTATAAGGATCTATCATTGGTTAATTCTAGCTTTCAGAAACTAAAATAGAGATTAAGCATATATGTTTTATGCCTACCCAGAAGAAAGATGTAGATGCAAAAGCACTTTATACACCATTAAAAACAAAAGAAAGGCAGTCCCCATCTCTGCTGTAAGTTAAGCGATACTGAACAGGTGTGTTGTCCGTCTTCACTTGGTGGCATATTCTCCAGCCAAGAATTATTTTAGTTATACTTTGGGCCAAGAAGCAGTGTTGCACAACAGTGACCCCGAATTGGGTTTAGTTCTGATGCTTTTCTGTTATTTCTTATGCAGGTTTAAGGAACTTGAACAGCTTCATTTGCTTTCACTATTTCTAAATTTCTAAAAAAATGGTACTGCGCAATAGATGATAAGTGTAGTCAAGCACAATAAAAATAATGCTATGCAACGTTGCTTTAAACTTCTCAAAGCTTTTTGTGTCTGTTTGTTACAACTCCCCTTAAGTAGGCAGGCTAAACATCATCTTTATTAAATAGATTAAAAGGCAGACCTAGAGAAGCTAGATGATTTGCTCAAGCAAGTGGGGGCACTGGGAAAAGAATCTGGACTTTATAGTTTTCAGGCTTATAATTCTAGTGGTTCTCAACCCTAGTTGTTCCTTAGGCTCACTTGGGGAACTTCAGAAAAAAAAAAATTGTCTGAATGACACTCAATTAATGCCCATTGAAATCTAAATCCCTGGTGTGAGGTCTCTGCATCAGTAGCTTTAAAAAAACTAACAGTGGAGTCTGAAGTGCAGCCAGAGTAGAGAACTCTGGGCATTTTGTAAAATGCAGAGGATGATCTAGTAGATCTGAGTGGGTCTGAGCTTCTGCATTTCTCAAAAAAAAAAAAAAAAAAAAAAAGCCTTCTGAGTAACATCCACACTGCCAGGAACCACACTTAGTAGTAGGGGCATTTATCCTCCTTCACATCAGTTTTCTACTGCCACCTTGATGGGAAAACATTTTCACTTTTTTAAAAAAGAAACTCTTTTATATTTGAGAAACTGGAGGCAAATATTCCTTGAATTGGCCTGTAATTTCTTTGACTTAAATAAATTACAAATTACTTAACAAAAATACACTCAACTGAATTCTGATCTTCAGGAAGTTCAAAATTAAGCATAATTGCATAAGAGATAACATTCTCTGAATTCAGATAACTCAGAGTCAGTGACCAAGTAGGGTAAAGATAGTGCGGTTCAAAGCATGCATTCTGCAATCAAACAAACCTGGGTTCAGATTCCAGCTATGTTACTTAGCAATGTGTGCCCTAATGTATATAAGCTTCAGTTTTTCTAATGTGTATAATGGAAGCAATAATATCTGTTTTGTTTAGTGTCTCTCTCTCTCTTTCTCGATATGTCCCAAGCCAACTTGATGCCAGGCAGTATTCAGAGGAAAGCAGGGTAGCCTAGGTCCCTGCTGCCAAGAATCTTACCAGTAACTAACTTATAATATCTTTGTAAGAATAAACGAGAAACTGCATGAAAATTGCTTAGCATAAGGCCTAACATGCAAGGGCTCCATAAATGTTAGTCATTATTTTCTATTAGTTCTAAAGTTTTAGCTGTTATTATGTCCAATTAGCACATACTGTTTTGATATGTTAATACTCAATAAGAACAGAAGCCATTGATTAAATATACATATCATAATTTTTGATACAGAATAAGACCTCACAGGCACATTATGTGAATATGCCCAGAAGCAGAGAGCTAAGCCCTCATTATTAAGAAACATGTAGACTTTAGTTGTCAGTTTTATGGTCAGGTTTTAGTCAAAGACTATATGTTGCTCAGATGTTCCTTTGTTTTTACTTTTATTTTAGGTTCAGGGGTACAGGTGCAGGTTTGTTATATAGGCAAATTGTGTGTCATGGGGCTTTAGTGTACAGATTATTTTGTCACATAGGTAATAAGCATAGTATCCGATAGGTAGTTTTTCAATCCTGTCCCTCCTACCACCCTCTGCCCTCCAGCAGGCCCACTGTCTGTTGTTCCCTTCTTTGTGTTCCTGTGTACTCAATATTTAGCTCCCACTTGTTGGCAAGAACACGTAGTATTTGGTTTTCTGTTTCTGTCTTAGTACGCTTAAGATAATGGTCTCCAGCTCTATCCATATTGCTGCAAAGGACATGATCTCATTCCTTTTCATGGTTGTGTAGTATTTCATGGTGTATACGCACCACATTTTCTTTACCCAGTCTATCATTTGATAGGCATTTAGATTGATTCTATGTCTTTGCTCTTGTGAATAGTGCTATGATGAACATACGTATGCATGTTTCCTTACGTAGAACAATTTATAATCCTTTGGGTATACACTGAGTAATAGAATTGTGGGTTGAATGGTAGTTCTGTTTTAAATTCTTTGAGAAATTGCCACACTGCCTTCCACAATGGCTGAACTAATTTGCATTCCCACCAGCAGTGTATAAGCATTCCCTTTTCTCCACAACCTTACCAGCATCGTTATTTTTTGACTTTTATTAATAACCATTCTGACTGGTGTGAGATGGTATCTCATTGTGACTTTAATTTACATTTCTCTAATGATTAGTGATGGTGAGCATCTTCTTATATGCTTGTTGGCTGTGTGTATGTCTTTTGAAAAGTGTCTGTTCATATCCTTTGCTCAATTTTTAATGGAGTTGTTTGTTTTCTGCTTGTTATTTGTTTAAGTTCCTTATAGATTCTGGATATTAGACCTTTGTTAGATGTGTAGTTTGCAAATATATTCTCCCATTCTGTAGGTTGTCTGTTTACTACATCGATAGTTTCTTTTGCTGTGCAGAAGCTCTTTAGTTTAATTAGGTTCCATTTGTCAATTTTTGTTTTTGCTGCAATTGCTTTTGGCATCTCTGTCATAAAATCTTTGCCAGGTCCTATGTCCGGAATGGTATTTTCTAGGTTATCTTGCAGAGTTTTTGCAGTTTTAGATTTTACCTTGAGTTGATTTTTTGTATATGATATAAGAAAGGGGTCCAGTTTCAATCTTCACATGGCTACCCAGTTATCCAAGAACCATTTAGTGAATAGGGAATTCTGTCCACATTGCTAGTTTTTTGTCAAAGATCAGATGATTGCAGGAGTGCGGCCTTATTTCTGGGCTCTGTATTTTGTTCCATTAGTCTATGTGCCTGTTTTTGTACCAGTACCATGTGAGTTTGGTTACTATAGCCTTGTAGTATAGTTTGAAGTCAGGTAATGTCATGTCTCCAGCTTTGTTCTTTTTGCTTAGGATTGTCTTGGCTATTTAGACTCTTTTTTGTTCCCTATTAATTTTTAAATGGTTGTGGTTATTTTTTTGGTTCTGTGAAGACTGTTGTTAGCAGTTTGATAGGAATAGCATTGAATCTATAAATTGCTTTCGGTAATATGGCCATTGTAACAATATTGATTCTTTCTATCTATCAGCATGGAATGTCTTTCCATTTGTGTTATCTCTGATATCTTTGAGCAGTGTTTTGTAATTTTCATAGTAGTGATCTTTTACCTCTCTGGTTAGCTGTATTTCTGTGTATTTTATTCTTTTTGTGGCTATTATGAATGAGACTGCTTTATTGATTTGACTCTCAACTTGGACTTTGTGGGTGTATAGAAATGCTACCGATTTTTGTTCATTGATTTTGTATCTTGAAACTTTGCTGAAGTTGTTTATCACATCAAAGAGCTTTTGGGCAAAGACTATGGGTTTTCTAGGTATAGTATCATTTAGTCTGCAAACAGAGAGTTTCACTTTCTCTCTTCCTATTTGGATGAATTTTATTTCTTTCTCTTGCCCGACTGCTGTGGCTAAGGCTTCCAGTACTATGTTAAATAGGAGTGGTGAGAGTGGGCATCTTTGTCTTGTTCTTGTTCTCAAAACCAATGCTTCCAGCTTGTGACCATTCAGTATGATGTTGGCTGAGTGTTTGTCATGGGTGCTTCTTATTATTTTCAGGTATGTTCCCTCAATACCCAGTTTGCTGAGGGTTTTTAACATGAAGAGATACTGAGTTTTATTGAAAGGTTTCTCTGCATCTGTTGAAATGATCATCAGATTTTTGTTTTTAGTTTTGTTTATGTGACGAATCACATATATTCATCTGCATTTGTTGAAGCAATTTTGCATCCCAGAGCTTACAGACTACTTGATCATAGGCGCTAATCTACTTGATCTTAGATTAGTTTGTTGATGTGCTGCTGTGTTTGGTTTGCTGGTATTTTGTTGAGGATTTTTGCATTTATGTTCTTCAAGGATATTGGCCTGAAGTTCTCTATTTTTTGTGTGTGTATCTGCCAGGTTATGGTATCAGGATGATGCTGGTCTCATAGAATGAGTTAGGGAGGAGTTCCTTCTTCTGTTTTTGTTTTTTAATACTTTCAGTAGGAATGGCACCAGCTCTTCTTTATACATCTGATAGAATTCAGCTGTGAATCCATCTGGTCCTGGGTTTTTTCTTATTCATAGGCTGTTTATCACTGCTTCAATTTTGGAACCTGTGATTTGTTTGTTCATTGATTCAATTTCTTCCTGGTTCAATAATGGGAAGCTGTATGTTTCCTGGAATTTATATATTTCTTCTAGGTTTTTTAGTTTGTGTGCGTAGAGTTGTTCATGTCTGTAATGGTTACTTGTATTTCTGTGGTGTTGGAGGTCATGTCTCCTTTGTCATTTTTGATTGTGTTCATTTGGATATTCTTTCTTTATTAGTTTAGCTAGCAGTCTATCTATCTTATTTATTCTTTCAAGAAACCAACTCCTGGATTCATTGATCTTTTGCATGGTTTTTCATGTCTTATTTCCCCTCAAATCAGCTCTCATTTTAGTTATGTCTTGTTTTTTGCTAGCTTTGGGGTTGGTTTGTTCTTGTTTCTATAGTTCCCTTAGGTGTGATGTTAGTTTGTTAATGTGAGATCTTTCTAATTTTTTGATATGGGCGTTCAGTCTATACACTTCCCTCTTAATGTTGCTTTAGCTGCATCCCAGAGATTCTGTTACATCTTTGTTCTTGTTATTTTCAAACAATGTCTTGATTTCTACCTTAATTTCATTGTTTACCCAGAAGTCAATCAGGAGCAGGTTGTTTAATTTCTGTGTAATTATATGGTTTGGGGCAATTTTCTTTAGATTGATTTCTATTTTTATTGTGCTGTGATCTGAGAGTATACTTGGCGTGATTTCTGTTTTTTTGAATTTGTGGAGGATTGTTTTATGGCCTATTGTGTGGTAGATTTTAAAATATGTGCCATGTGCAGAGGAGAAGAATGTATGTTCAGTTGTTTTGAGGTGGACAGTTCTGTAGACGTCTGTTAGGTCCATTTAGTCAAGTGTCGAGTTCAGGTCCTGAATATCTATGTTAGTGTTCTGCCTCAATGACCTTATCTAATGCTGCCAGTGGGATGTTAATGTCTCCCAGTATTATTGTGTGGTTGTCTAGTTCTCTTCATAGGTCTCTAAGAACTTGCTTTATAAATCTAGGTGCTCTTGTGTTTGGTGCATATGTACTTAGGATAGTTAGGTCTTCTTGTTGAATTGAACCCTTTACCATTATATAATGCCCTTGTCTTTTTTTGATCATTGTTGGTTTGAAGTCTGTCTGAAATTAGAATAGCAGTCCCCACTCTTTGGTTTTCCATTTGCTCAGTAGATTTTCTCCATCCCTTTCCTTACTTTGAGCCTATAGGTGTCATTGCATGCGAGATGGATCTCTTAAAGACAACCTACCATTGTTTCTTGCTTCTTTATCTAACTTGTCACTCTGTTCCTTTTACTTGGGAAATTTATCCTGTTTTTATTCAAGATTAATATTGATATGTGTGAATTTGATCCTGTAATGATGTCATTGGCTGGTTATTATGCAGACTTGATTGTGTGGTTGCTTTATAGGGCCAATAGTCTATGTGATAAAGTGTGGTGGCTGGTAACAATCTTTTCTTTCCATATTTAGCATTCCCTCAAAGACCCCTTGTAAGGCAGGTCTAGTGGTAATGAATTCCCTTGGCATTTGCTTGTCTGAAAAGGATCTTATTTCTCCTTTGTTTATGAAGCTTAGTTTGGCTGGATATGAAATTCTTGGTTGGAATTTCTTCTTTTTTTTTTTTTTTAAGAATGCTGAATATAGGTCCCTAGCCTCTTCTGACTTGTAGCATTTCTCCTGAAAGGTCTGCTATTAGCCCAATAAGGTTCTCTTTGTAGATGATCTACCCCTTCTCTCTATCTGCCTTTTACATTTTTTCTTTCATTTTGACCTTGGAAAATCTGATGTCTATGTGTCTTAGGGATGGTTGTCTTGTATAATATCTTGCAGGGGTTCTCTGCATTTCATGAATTTGAATGTCGGCCTCTCTGGTGAGGTTGGGAAATTTTCATGGATGAAATCCTAAAATATGTTTTACAAGTTGCTTGCTTTCTCTCCCTCTCTTTTGGGATGCCAATAAATCATAGATTTGCTCTCTTTACATAATCCCATATTTCTCAAATGGTGACTTTACATAATCCCATATTACCCTTTGAGAAATTCATTTTTCATTCTTCTTTATTGTTTTTTCTTTTTGTCTGAGTTATTTTGAAGAACCAGTCTTTGAGCTCTGAGATTCTTTCCTCAGCTTGATCAATTCTGCTTTTTAATATTTGCAATTGTATTCTGAAATTTTTGAAGTGAATTCTTCAGCTCTATCAGTTTGTTTCTTAAAATGGCCATTTCATCTTTTATTTTCTGTATTGTTTCATTGTATTCCTTAGATTCTTTGGATTGGGTTTCACCTTTCTCCTAGATGTTGATGATCTTCACTCCTATCCACATTCTGAATTCTATTTCTATCATTTCAACCTTTTCAGCCTGGTTAGGAACCATTGTTGGGGAACTAGTGGTAAGAAGACACTCTGACTTTTTGAGTTGCCAGAGTTCTTGCTCTGGTTCTTTCTCATCTGTGTGGGCTGATGTTCCTTCAATCTTTGAAGTTGCTGTCCTTTAGATCTTTGAGCTGTTTTGTTTTGTTTTTATCTTCTTTGATGCCTTTGGGGATTTGATTTTGGTGTCAGTTGGGTTCAACTGACGGGTTTGCTTCTGGAGGATTTTAGGGGGCCAAGGTTTAGCTTGGCTCTCCTGGTCTGCATGCTCCAACTATGGAGGGCTGGTTGGGCCCCCAACTTTGTTCTTTGGCCCCTGGAGGTTAGGAATCTGCTGTGCTGGAGGGGCCAAGGTGCTCCTGGTCCGCTGGCCACAGCACTCTGATGGGCGGTTATTAGCAAAAGCACTTCACTGGGGCAATGGGATCTGTGCCTGCTCAAGTGTGCTAGTGCAGCAGGGTGCATACACATTGGCTGGAGTGGAGTACCGATGGAAGCAGGGTTGCACTGTTCTGTGTGCTCGTTCTGGCAGTGGGGCACAGGCAGGGGCGAGTTGCCAGTGTTTGTGCTCATACTTGTGCTAGCAGCAGTGGGGGTGGGGTGCTGGATGGTGTGGGGCTGCTGGGCTCCATGTTTGTGCCGGCGACGGAACTGGAACGGGGAGGCAGGGCCAATGGTATCAGTGCATGCGTTCACACTGGTGGTGGTGGTGGTGGTACATGGAGGGTTCGGGTTACCAATGTCTTTGTCATGTTCACACCAGCAATGGAAGTTTGGCTGAGTGCTCTTGCACACAGGGGTGGGGACAGGTAGTTGTGTTCACATCACAGCAGTAGTGCAGTCGGGTATCCTATCTCCTGCAATCATGGCTCTCTGAGGCAGAAGATATTAGGTTCGCGCACAAGCAATGGGAAAAACCGCAATTGCTTTTGTGCCAACCTAATACTTTTGTGATCACAGAATGTCTGCCTTCCTCTTTACAGAAGAGAAAACCAAATCACAAAGAGTTGTATTGCCTTTGCCAACTCATCTGCCAGGTGCCAGAGCCAGGACTAGACCCCAACTCATTTTTTATATATTACATTGACTTTTTTTTTTTTTTTAACTAGGAGAGAGGCGTTTTTATCATTTTTATTTGTGTGTTCTGGATATTTATTCATTAGACAAAAATGTCTTTATTCTAATAACTAAGACGGCATTTTGGAAGCACAGAAGAAATTCCCACATAATCTTGCTATTTCCTTCATATTACTTTTTCTCTATGCTGTTTACAATTAATTTATCTATACTTTGCCAGTCCTTTCTTCTCCAGCTGCAGTGTTCTAAGCCTCTAAATTTTCTTTTGTCTTACTAGATTCTTAGCACTATAACTCAAGTATATGGTGCCTTTGAAATTTCATGCCGACTCTGGCATGAGTAAAATTATATCAAGATTTGTAACAGAATGCTTGTGGAGTTTCTCTACTTTTAGAGTCCTCGAGTTATCAAATTGGTAGAAAAGCCAATAGGATTCGCTCACTAACTGGATGTGGTGTGTGAGAAAGGAGAAATGAAGATGACTCCAAGGGTTTTGCCTTGAGAAACTAGAAAAATGGATTTACCATTGAACTGAGAGAAGATTGCTCAATGAGCAAGCCTAGGGGTAACAGAATGGTTGGATTGGGGTGAAAAAATTGGTGTGAAAATCAGGAGTTCACACTGGATTTCAGATGGCTACTGAATATCTCAATGGAAATGTTAAGTGTTGGCTACAATGAACTGGAGTTCATGGAACATCTTGGTGGAGACGTTAAGTTTGGGAGTCATTAGTGTTTTATCTTTGTGCTCTATTTTATTTATGTTCTTTATTTCCTCTTTTACGTTCTCCAAGTATATTCTGTTATCGTAACTTCTTAATTTATATACTTAGTCTGTTAATTCATATACTTTATTTTTCTTAATATAACTATTTAAGGTTATAAATGCCCCTTTAAGAGTTGCTTTAGCTCTATTTCATTAATTTTGAAATTTTAATATTTTCATAGCTATTTAGTACTAAGAATTATCTAACTTCACTTTTGATTTTTTTTTTGAAGAGCCTATTTATTTGCTTCTTTTGAAAAAAATTTTTAAACAAATTTTTGTTGAAGTTAACTTAATCACACTGTGCATAGAGAACATGGTCTGTATGATATCAATCCTATAGATTCTGTCAAGGACTGTTTCATGGGTGTCAGTTTTTAAAAATGTTTTGCATGTGCTTGAAAATAATATGTATTTTCTTATTGTTAGAAATAGTTTTACTTGTATTAAGTACATCATATTTTCATATTTGATTGTTCAAGTCATTTTTATTTTTGCAGATATTTAGGTTTGCTTAAACCATCAACTACCAAGAAGTATGTGAAAATCTCTTATGATGATAGATTTGAAATTTCTCCATGTTTATTCTGTCAACTTTTGCTTTAATACATTGAAAGCCTTTGGAACTAGGCACATTTCTCCTTAGAACCTTATATCTTTCCAGTGAATTGAATTATTCTTTATTATTATATAGTAACTTCCTTTATGTCTCTGGTATACTTTTGCTTTAAAGGTCTATTTTATCTGGTAAATAAAAGTTTCTTGGCTTTTGTCGGTACTTGCTTGTATATATTTTCTCATATCTTAGTTTTTCAGCCTTTCTAGTTTTTAGATACATTTCTGGTAGATGCCATGTCACTAAATGTGTTGAGTTTGTTCTGATAATCTTTATCTTTAATAGTTCACATGATAGTTTAATAAAATAATTTAGTCAACTTATATTCATTGCTATTATGAATTCATTTTTATTGTATTATTTAATGCTTTTTGTTCTGATTTTCTTGTGTTTCATTTTTCCCCCTTTGCTCTTTTTGGTTTGGTCTTTCTCACTTTATTCCTTTCTTTCCTTCTACGATTCTATTTCTTTTAGCTGTTACTCTAGACATATGTATAATAAAGTTTAAAAAGTTGAAAGCAAATTAGTATGTTTAACCTCTTCCTGTACAAGGCCACTTTAGCTCCAGTCATTCCAACCTGAATTATGTGTCCTTATTGCCATTTTTTAATACTTCAAATTAGGATTTATAATTTATCTTTTTATAGAATCAATAATTATTTAGATTCACTTATATGTCTATCTTTTTTTTAAAACCATTCTTTCTTGCATTTCAGACCTTTCTTCTGGGATCACTTTACTTTACCCTTTAGCACACACTTTAGAATTTGTTTTGGTGAGGTTCGGTGAGTAGAATGATTTGTTCATCTGAAAATATCTTTACTCTGCCATTGTTCTTGAGTGATAGTTTTGCTAGGTTTACAATTCTAGGTTGATTGTGGTTTCTCTCATTATATTACAAATATTATTCCCCTGTATCTTGACTCCCATTGTTACTGTTTGATTATTGAACTGTCAACTTGTCATTCCCTAAACAATATTTTATTTTATTCTCCTTCGTCACTTTTTTTTTTTTTTTTTTGAGATGGAGTCTCGTTCTGTTACCCAGGCTGGACTGCAGTGGGGTGATCTCTGGTCACTGAAACCTCTGCCTCCCAGATGCAAGTGATTCTCCTGCCTCAGCCTCCTGAGTGGCTGGGATTACAGGCACCTGCCACCTTGCCAGGCTGATTTTTGTATTTTTAGTAGAGATGGATTTTTACCATGTTGGCCAGGCTGGTCTCAAACTCCTGACCTCAAGTGATCCACCTACCTCAGCCTCCCAAAGCGTTGGGATTATAGGTGTAAGCCACCGTGGCCGGCCTCTTCTTCATCTTTTTAAAAATCTTTGCTTTATCTTTGGTGTTCCACAGTTTTACTCTGAAGTTTCCAAGTTGCAGACTCTTATTTACTTTGTTTGGAATATGTCGTATTTCTTTTTTTTTATTTTATTTTTTATTTTTTTATTTTTTAAATTTATTTATTATTATTATTATACTTTAAGTTCTAGGGTATATGTGCATAACGTGCAGGTTTGTTACATATGTATACTTGTGCCATGTTGGTGTGCTGCACCCATCAACTCATCAGCACCCATCAACTCGTCATTTACATCAGGTATAACTCCCAATGCAATCCCTCCCCTCTGCCCCCTCCCCATGATAGGCCCCGGTGTGTGATGTTCCCCTTCCCGAGTCCAAGTGATCTCATTGTTCAGTTATGAGTGAGAACATGCGGTGTTTGGTTTTCTGTTCTTGTGATAGTTTGCTAAGAATGATGGTTTCCAGCTGCATCCATGTCCCTACAAAGGACACAAACTCATCCTTTTTTATGGCTGCATAGTATTCCATGGTGTATATGTGCCACATTTTCTTAATCCAGTCTGTCACTGATGGACATTTGGGTTGATTCCAAGTCTTTGCTATTGTGAATAGTGCCGCAATAAACATACGTGTGCATGTGTCTTTATAGCAGCATGATTTGTAATCCCTTGGGTATATACCCACCCCCTACATCTGAGCATTCATTTCTTCTCAGACACTATTCCTTTGGGTGTTGCCTTTCTTCCATTTTGTCACTATGTAACTCCAATTATTGTATGTTGGATAATTTTACTTTATCTTCTGTGATTCTTAACTGGTTGGCAATATTGTCTTTCTCTTTGTCCATTAACATGATCTAGTCTGATATTTTCTTTAGGTTTGTTTTTTAGTTTATTAGTTCTCCATTTAGCTGAATCACATCTGATGCTTAGCCCATCCCTTGAAGTTATTTTTTCATTAATTTCATTGTTTATCATATTAATTTTTCCCTTTTATATATCTTTAATTTTCCCTTTCCCTTTTTTGATTTTACATACTAACTTGGTAAACCCATTATATTCATACTTGGTGCCCAAAGAGTAGCTTAGCTGGGCTTGAGAGAAACCACACCATGCTGACTAGTTTTTAGATTCACAAACAGTTACCTCAAGTGGTTCATTGGGTTTGCACGGAATAATTATACACTGATTTAGTTCATATACTCCGTCATTCTCCTAGAAAATGCTTTCATGTCTTCTCCTTTCTCTTTAAAGTTGTCAATCTGTCCTCTAGATAATGATGTTGTTTCTTATTTCACTAACAAAACTGGAGCAATTAGAAGATAACTTCAATAATCTTCTAACACAGTTACTCGCCTAACTCGCCTTGTGCCTGGACTTTTGTTTGAATGGAGATGTGTCTGTGCTGCCATCTAAGGCCAACCCTGTGATTTTTGTAGTGGATTCTATTTCTTCTTAACTAAATAAGAACATTGCTCTAGCAGTTCTCCCTTATCCTTCACTGTAATTTTTTCCCTCTCTATTGGATCATTCCCATCTCATCCTATCTATTAATACTGGGACGTTATATCCTATCACTTGTCTTCTTGCTCACTCCTTTTAAGCCAAAATGACTTCCTTGCTATTTTAGGCTTCTGGGTATTTTCTTACCTTTTGCCAGCATAGCCATGTATTTAAAAAATCTTTAAAAATTATATGTGTTTCATATTTCAGTGGAAATAAAGTATTTCCTGGTGGAAAAGTTTTTCAGGATATGTAGTATTCTATGCTCTTTCTTACTTTCTCCTGCTAGCTCCTCCTCTAGAACCCAACTTTTACTTGTAGAAGGTCCTAGTTCCCAAACCTTGACCATTTTTCTCCCTTGTATTCCTTTAAAGTTATTTCATGAAATACCACTGCTTCAATACTATTTGTAAGCCATAACTTTCAAATATATATCCACAGCTCAGTTTTTCCTTCTGAGTTCCAAACTTACATACTCAATCCAGGCTTGAAATGCTTCATGAAGGATCTGATAAACATCTTAAGCATCTAAAGCATAACATGTCCAAAATAGGTCCCTTAATTTTTCCCATTCAATGTGTTTCTTTCCAAACAAAATCATCTCTGCTCACATTCCAAATTTAGGAATCATTATTTCTTTCTTTCTTTTTCTCATCTCTGAATGTAAGCTATCAACAAGTCTTGTTGGTTCTATAAAAAAAAGTATCTCAAGTCTACCTGCTTCTCTTAATCACCACATCTATACCACCACTCTGATGCTAGCCAAATTTTCAGAGGACAGAACTTCAGTATGTCCTTTATTCTTTCTTTTTATTCAATTTTTTAGTAGAAATTAAGTTGAAAATATCTCATTTCCACTCTGCATTCTGTATTCCACATGCTTGCATTCTTATAGATGTTCTGTTGTGCAGAAGCAACTATGCATACATACACATTGAATAGCAGCTTCCATCCCGACATTCGGGCGCATACGCATCCTATGTTTGCATATGTGCATATGTGAGTGCACATTTCTACATCAAGAAATAGACTGCATATTTACTTTCTAGAAATATGAGCAACAAAGAGAAACTTTGTGAAAAGCAGTTTTGAAATCTTGTTGTGAAAATCAAATACCATGCATTCTCACTTACAAGTGGGAGTGAAACAACAGGTATGCATGGACATACAGAGGAGAATAGACCCTGGACTCCAAAAGGAAGAAGGGAGTGAGGGGAGGGAGGGTTCAAAAATTACCTTTGGGGTTCATTGTTCACTATTCAGATGATGGGTATACTACACTAAAAGCGCAGACTTTACTGCTACCCAATATATCCATGTAACACAACTGCACTTATACTCCTAAATATGGAAAAAAAAAAAAGAAAGAAAAAAAGAAAAAAATAGAAATGCTGTTGTAAGACTTACAAGCTAGAGAGCAACAGCTTTGAACAATGAGAAGAGGAACTTAAATTTGAAATATACTTGCTCCCAATGTAGCCTGCTTATAATTCCCTTAAAAATAATTTATAAATATAAGAATAAATGTCATATTCCAGAATTCTCATGTGAAGACTTTAAAAAATATTTTACAATAGTTATTTATTGACATCCTCAATTAATACATCCTGGTTACAACTACACATGTATATACACTGAAGAGCAACTTCCACTCCCATTTCCTTTATAATTTGAATTCCTTCCAATTAATTTTCAAATTTTTCCAAATGATGTACAATGTTCCCAATGTCTAGGTGTAGCATGAGTGCATAAAAAATAGCAGTATATTTTTAAAGTAATTTTCTATAGCTTACAAAAAACATTCAACTAATATTATAAATTGAATTCAACTGAGATATGTGGCACATTCTTAAATCAGATCCGTTGGTAAAAATACTTGGAATCTCTTGGTAATTTTAACATCTATCTCATTAATTAACTAAATATTTTGAGTTAAGTAAAAGAGTTAAAGAGTAGATTATATAATTCTCTATTTTAATTTTTGTCATGATAGGCTACTATGGTCTGAGGTTTTAGAGCAGGTTAGAATTATATCAGATTAGACTCTGTCTGGCTGAGTCTGGGCATCACAGCACTTATCCCACAGTCTTTGGCTCTCAACTCCTGGTGAAACTGCCAAGGGCTCATTTTACTTCCTTTACATTGGTTCTGAATCTCCACTTAATGGAAGACTAACCTGGAAGCTAGTCAAAATAAGGTTGAATTTATAGGTTTTCATATAGCTTGGACCCACCTGTTATTTCCACTGCTTTTAGAACATCTTATTATCTAGTTAGCTGAATCTAAAAAGTGAATCTTAAATTCAACACTACATTGAAATAAACTTTTTGTTTTGGCCAACTTGTTATATTTCACCTCCACCCGATCTTATTAATGACATTTACAGCTACTTGAGATTCTAGATCTGCAGAGATTCTCAAGAATTGGAATATTTTATAATTTGAAAGATTTTTTTATATTTTTATCTTTCTTTGAAATGTCAAGGATAGTAAACACAATTCTAACTAAAAGCTTTAGCTTTAAGAGAAAGCAAAGAACATTTAAGTGCACATCAATTTTCAGTATGAGAGATAAAGGGAAATGATGTTTTAAGCAAAAAGTTACTTACTTCCTTCTAAAATCTTTGAATTTGAAATAAATGTGATATTATGCTTTGTTATAGAACTTTAAAAATATGTTAATTGAATTTAAACCATTGTGAAAGAGCTTATAAAATTCCCCAAATTCATGTATTCATCTAAATCTACTAAAATCTATTTGCTTCCCCCATATTGAGCTAAGTGGAGTACTTCTTTTCAAAGTACTTTTTGGGTAACATGTATGGGTAGAGACCACAGTGCTCCGGTCATCTCGGAATTGTAAAGGATTAAGCATCTTAATGGGTATAGGATTGTCAAATGAATCATTTTTTGAATGAGTCTTTCTAACTTGGGGGTGTGTGTGTGTGTGTGTGTGTGTCTGGGTGTCTGTGTGTGTGTGTGTGTACAGATGTCAAAAGAACTTCCACTCTCTAAATTGTATAATGTGCTTATTTTTTTAAATGCCTAAATTATATCAAAATCACAAAAATACAAAGAGGCATGTTCCAGGGCACTATCTTTTGAGGACATCAATTTCCAAGTCTCTTCCAGGGATTACATGTCCTGTTTGGGCAAATGAGGTAAGACATTCAGGATTCCAGTATGTACATAGTGGAGAATATCTGTAGGAATTTCTTCTCTATGATTAAGTGCTCTTCCTTGGGCTAGTTTCAGCTTCTCATAACTCTAGATTTGCCTTCTCTCCAGTTCATCTCTTAAATTGCTGAAGAAATATATATTAAAGTACACACACACACACATAAAATATAAAGGTACCAGTTTTTTTTTCACACTTAATTCTTTCAACAGTCCTGTAAACTTGGAATGATTTTCGAATATAACAAATTAGAAAATGGAGAATCAGACAGTAAATGATGCCTGGATCGTTATTACAATCCACATCTCTGTGTCTCACTATAGATAGCTTCTCTTGTTTCCTTCCCAGGGAATTGGAAATTGTGGATCTTCATGAGTCTCATAAACATAAAAATATCCTGACAGTCTTAAACTTGAAGATTAAAATGGTTAGATAAATTTTAGTTTGTTAGTTAGATGAGCAAGAGTAATATAAAGTACACAAGAAAGACAATGGTATTCTACTACATCACTCCGTTTTCCATTACGAATCATTGTAATAATGGAAAAGAAAATGGCACCAGACATGCTTTGTTATAAAAATACATCCTCCCCTTTTTGAAATAAGTATATATTCAGAAATACATTTGTCAGTATAGTGTCTGGAACAAAAAGGAAACACAATAAAATCTATAATGATACATGAATAGAATAATCGATAGATTGAATAATCTAGTAGTATAGGGCTTGACATATTTCTCAATCAAAAGATATATACTTGATATAAATATTTAGATTGCATCATATTGAAATGAGTTAACTGTCCTATTAACCCAAGAGACTCAAGCTCTGAATGGAAGATTTCCTTCTTTTAAGGCTCCTGAAACTGAGATTTTGAAATCACAATGAAAATATAGCCCAACCCCAATATCTCCAAACAAATAACAGGCAAAATCACATATAATTTTATAGTGTAAGATTAACACCTTGAAATGTACATGACAAATCAGTAGACTATAAGGTTTGCTCAATACAGTTTAAAGAAATGTATTATGAAAGACTTACTCAATAAAAGCAAGCATTATATAAAACCAACTCACTATATGTTGAGGTCAGTAGAACTTCATTACAAGTAAGGCTCACTAACATGCTATTCCAATACTGCCTTATCTCAAATTATTAATATTTACCTCTAGTATAGGACTACCAGAAAAAGAAATTTTATCACAGTAGTGCTTTGAAGTGTTTTCACTTTGGTATCTTGAGAAAATGAATTCCACCTAGCTGTGCACATGGAGTGCCTCTCTACAAAAGTATTTTTATGCATGCATGGAGTATGAAAGAAATCAGTGATAGAGTAAACTAGATGGGGATTCTGATAGCCAAGAGAAAACCTTGACTTTTAATTTTTAATGAATAAAAATCTAAAATGACAATCATTAGCAAATCTCAAGGCCAATTTCTATCAAATAAGAAATTGAAGCAAATAAATGAAAAAAAAAAAGAATACCAGCTATAAAACATGCTATTTAGCCAATGAAAACATGGCATTGTTTGAGTCTAGAGGTGAAACAACCTATTACAAATTCTATCTTTATTTTTATTTTGAGAAATTGATTTGTGGCATTCTGATTTAATATACACAGAAGACACTTAAACTTCTACTCATTGTAGTACATTTTTTCACTCTTCTTTTCTCAGTAATTTTATCTTGTCTTCTACTAGTCCCTCCTCTGATAGCTTTGTACAGAAAGTGACCATTTTAAAAATAAGTTATTCAGTGTATTATTTTATATATATTAAATATCTCTTGGCCATTTATATAAAATATTATTTGAAATTAATGGATTATCGAAATACATTAATTATCAAGAGAAGAATAAAAGGAAATTGAATAGCAAGATAAAATGACTGTTAATTACATTCCTGTAAAGTCACTTAAGAAGTGAAATGTTTATCTTGTAGCAAGTTTTCTGACATTACTCTGGGAGAAACAGAGAAATAAGTTGGGGAATACCACATTCAATGCAATACTTAGCTCATTGTTTTTGTTTAGTAAGAAGTAGATGATAATGACTGATGAAGAAAACGTTTTTCACATATCAATGTAATCTATTCCATGATGTAAAATGCTGTCTATTATACTGTTTTGTTGCTTTAAAAACTACCCTATAATTCAGGGAAATATATACAGGAGTAGAAAATGATCAGTCCAAACAATTTATTCTGTAATTATTACTTTACTATTGACTGTTATTTAGAATAGAATATAAAAGCCCAAAGGCAAGGAATATTGTTTTATTTAAGTTGACCAAAGTTTTAATCATCAAATAAGCATCAGAAAATGAACACGTAACTAGAGAAGACCTTGTAAATACAGAAACCCATGTGGTCCAGTCTCAAGAGTTCTGTCATAGGAGAGGAAGCAATTCAGCAACAAAAGCAGTTGAAGTAAAACTCAAATTCTTCACTTGCATTTTTCAGATATAAAAATTCAACATACCACATCATATTCTCCAAATTTTCTTTTTTACTTATTTATGTATTTACTTATTTAAATTCACAAATAATAATTGTATACATTTATGGTGTACAATATGATGTTTTGATATACGTATACATTGTGGAATGGCTAAGTCAAGCTAGTTAACATATTTGTTACTTCACATCCTATTTTCTTTATTATCAAATTCCTTTTCACTCTCCACAACCCCCAACAGTACTCACAAACCTCCTCTCTCATCTGTCTCTTGTTTAGCTTCCTAGTCTGTGTCCCCATACACCCTCTGCTTCGTTTTTTTTATACATGAAAACTTACCCTCTATGTAAATCAACTTAGCCTCTCTCTCAGCCAATGAAAATACTTTTACTTTGGGGGTTAGGAGGAGGAAAATGGAGCAGGCGTGGGGATGAAGGAAGCCTGTAAACACTCACATGTGAACACATTTTGATTCATCATAGGGAAATGTTTTATTATAAAATATAAATCTAGAATAATCTGCAATGCCTTAATATAAGTTCAGCAACATCTGTTCCTGACAGAGGCAGCCATATAAATGTGCATTCATAGAAGAAGTAATGTTTCAACAGTTCATCATATTTTTGGTATTTCTCAACTGAGAAAGGACCTAAGTCTCAGGTGAAGGTAGACTACTGACTACAATTTCTAAAGTGGGAAGAGGTAGTCTCTTATTTTTTACATTATAGGAGCATCTCAGAAATTTGTCTTCTATATTTGTGTTAAACAGTACCATTTTTAAAGGATAGACTGACTAATTTAACAAAAGTTATGTTAATTATTCTTTGAAGATAGAGAGAGAGCTATGGGATCCACAGATTAATGAAGATTTAAGAGACAAATTAACCAGGATTCTACTCTCAAATGGTATGTCTAACTGGAAACCTAAGACTCATTTCTATCTCTAACCTTTCTAAAGACTTGTGAAATTGATTCTTGTGTATTAACTCAGTAGCTTGAACTAGTTTTCTTAACTGAGAAAGGAGCTAAGTCTCAGGTATAGTATAGTATATACATTTATATATACACTACATTTACTATATTTATAAAATATATACTATATTTACTATACCCTAAACTATATAATAGAAGGATACTATATTTACTGTATAAAAGGACATAAATATAGTATATAATATAGTATCCCTTTTTTAACATCTTTTGAGAAGGCAAGTGGTAAACTTTTTAGATAATTTAAACTTGCTCCAATAAGTGACAAAAATAAAATTAAAAGTAGTAAAATTGTTGGAGACAACACAGTAAAATGGAAAGAGTGTCATATGTGGTTTATGAAGACATGTCCTCAAGTTCTGACCCTGTCACCTACTCCTTGTGGCCTTTGGTAAGTGCTATGGTCTGAATGTTTGTGTCCCCTTAAAATTCCTATGTTGAAATCCTAACCCCACAAGGTGATGGTATTAGGAGGTGGGGCCTTTGGGAGGTGATTAGATCATGTGGGCAGAGCCCTCATAAACGGGATTAGTACCTTTATAAAAAAGACCCGAGAGAGCTCATTTGCACCTTTGACCATGTGAGGACACAGCAAGCAGTTGCCTTTGAGCCAAAAAGCAGGCCTCAGCATATATTGAATCTGCCTCAATCTTGGACTTACCAGCCTCCAGAACTGTGAGAAATAAATTTCTGCTGTTTATAAGTTACCCAATTAATAGTATTTTGTTATAACAGCCTGGATGGACTAAGACAATAGTACACTTCACCTTATGTGAAATTAAGTTTCTTTATCTGAAAAAATGGAGGATGAACCAGAAATCTGAGGGTCTTTTTCATCATTAAGGTCTACCAAATAATATTTCTTTAAAATTTCCCTGCATTCTTAAATAGATTAAATGGAACATAATTTAATCTTTTGTAGGTAGCTGGAGATCATCAATAGAAAAATTAATTCTGTGCTATAGAAAGAGGCTATTGAGTTTGTAAGATCGTTTGGTTACAAAGCAAAATGGCCCCAAACTGCTGCATTGCTGCATGTTTGTTTGGTTTTGTGTAAGATTGTGTGTGTCTGTGTGTACACACTTGAACCTTTTAAAAATATACTTTCAGCTATTGTTTATTGATGTCATCACTGTCTGTTTATAACTTGCTGCCTATTTTTTTTTTTTTTTTTTTGAGATGGAGTTTTGTTCTTGTTGCCCAGGCTGGAGTGCAAAAGCGTGATCCCAGATCACCATAACCTCTGCCTCCCAGGTTCAAGCGATTCTCCTGCC
The DNA here is from genome assembly GCF_037993035.2 of Macaca fascicularis. Taxonomy (NCBI): domain Eukaryota; kingdom Metazoa; phylum Chordata; class Mammalia; order Primates; family Cercopithecidae; genus Macaca; species Macaca fascicularis. The sequence continues at coordinate 151,632,364 of NC_088379.1, forward strand.
TCAGCCTCTAATTTTTAATATACTTTTGAGGGATAAATATATTCTTCTATCAAGTAGGTTGAAATCGCCTCAAATGGCAGCAACAAAAATATTTGGCTTGTTGAAGTCATCAAAGTTTGACTGATGAATAAGTGAAATGTTTCTACACTAGTCAATAGAGAATCAAAATAAATCTCTTGTGCTGTAATTGTTAATACATTTTCTTTTGCTCTATCCTCTGAGGAGATGGAGGACAGCTGTTAAAGCTCCTCTCCTTAACGACACCTATTTGAAGACAGTTACTGGCTCCTTAGAGAACCTTCTTTTCCCCCAGTCTAAGAAATCTCAACCTTTACTCATGTGACTCATTTTCTCATATAATGAAAACGATTAAACTTTTTCATTATAATTCTGCAAATCCCTTTCCATTCTTTTACATGTTTATTGAGCTGTCTGGTTTCAAAACCAAAATTGTAGTCTAATAATAAAAGATGACATTTCTGTTAACATTTCTGTTATTATTTCTTAAAATGATGTTAACAGTTTTGATATTATCTGCATTTTACTTATGGTTAAACTGAAATAAAAGAGTTTGAACATTTAACTAATGGTCACTAAATTAGTGATAAGGAAACTATATTCTTTGTATTAGAATTGGGTTATTAAAGATATATATTTATGTATATCTACAGTATACACACACACACACACACACACACCCCTACAACTGAAATAGTAAACTTGGTTGGTTTAGGATACCAGAAGAATTCCTATGAATTACCTTAGAGGTTTGATATTAGTAGTGTAAATGCTTGCTGAGAAAGAAAACTTATGAGTGGAACTGTTTTCTGAAATAAAGTCATAATTTTCAAACAAGAAGGCTCTCCCTCTTCCTCTTTCTTTTCATCCAGTGCACCATCTTTAGAGGTCCCCTTACCTTGCAGATGTCTGTAAGGTATAATGCACAAGTGACTGTTTGTTCTCTAAAAGACTGGCACTGCCAGGCAACACTTTGGGTAATAATTATGCCTGTGTTTGAAATATGTGCTTTAAAATAACACAGTTGAATCAACTTGTAAAATTTAATCCACTCCACTCACACTTATTAAAAGATAATTTGGATGTCACGTCACTTGTTTTATGTACATGGATGAAATCATAGCACCATGCTCTTCCCTTTTTGACCAGCATGATTTCCAGATATTCTCCCCTACTGCAGGTTCTACTCTGAAACCTCAAGGCAGTCTCATAGAGCAACCTTCCATACAGTGAATTTAAACTTTAGGTTCCAAAATCATAATTGGCTCCACAACTCTTTCCTAGTCATTTTCACATAGTTTGGGGGGGAATATTTTGTTTTCCTTTCTATTCCCTACTCAGAAAGCTAATACTGTGATAAAAGTCCCAGAAATAATGCCTAAGAATGCAAGAAGTGACCACATATCATGTAGAAAATCTGTATAAATTTTAGAAGCTAATATTTAGCCCCAGAAAAAAAAAATCGAACCTTTATAAAAGTCACTGAACTAAGGCTGGGCATGGTGGCGCATGCCTGTAATCCCAGTGCTTTGGGAGGTCGAGGCAGGAGGATTGCTTGAGGTTAGGTGTTTGAGACTAGACTAGGTAACATAGTGAAACCCCCACCTCTACCAAAAAAAAAAAAAAAAAAAAAAGAAAAACATTAGCTGGATGTGGTGACACGCACCTGTAGTCTCATCTACTTGGGAGGCTGGGGCAGGAGCAATGCTTGAGCCTGGGAGTAAATTTAAAGTCACAGCACTGAAACAAATCAAAATAACATTTCAGATATATATTATTTTCATGTAAATATTATTTGAGATAAAATCTGTTTTTGAGGGCCAAGGAACTCACCTAGTAAGGAGGAAAAATTGTTCAAAATAATATGAAGGAGATGGTACATGAATAGCATCATATTGCATGAGGATACATTTCCAGTAGTTTATTTGGGTTGTTAAGAGAAATTATTATAGGTGGGACAAATGAAAGAATTCTACTTAAACATCCTGCTTAATAGGTAATGCAACATAATTTGATATATACCTATTATATTCTCCATGTATCTTCTTAAAAATTGTATGTGTGTGTGTGTGTGTGTGTGTGTGTCTGTGTGTGTGTGGAAATGGTAGCAGTTGTAGCGAAAGCAAAATATTTGAGTTGTTCCCTCCAAAGCGGGAAAATTGATTTACACAATTGTTTGCTATTAAGACTCAAATAAGTCTAGCATGCTTAGGTTTTCTCCTATGTTTGCCAGTTTTTGACAGCTGCCAGTTAACAGATGTGATCACTTTATTTAAGCATCGCTAGCCTAGTATCTTCAGAAAATCTTGTGTGAAAGCTGCAGCTTCACTGTCCCAAGTCAATTCCTGCATTCTTAAACTTGCAGCGTATTCATTTGTGGGCACTGAGGCAGCCAGTGGGAGGGTATTGATTGGAGTAGAATGTCATGTGTAGCAGGAGAGAAAGATGAAAAGTGTTTTCTGCTTAATGGGTTGGTATTAAGTAGGTGGGAATGGCTTCTAATTAGCCAACAATTGCTGTGTTTCCCAGTTTCCCTCCTTCCCCTCCTCCTGTCGGTCACCAGCTGCCAATCTGCCCCCAATTTTTTTTCATTTGGAGTTCATTGCTCACTGCAGTGAAAGCCTTTGTTTAAGAAAGAGGGCTCCCAGGGTCTCAGCTGCCTGGGTACAGCATGCTGCCTACGATGAGTAGCAACTGTCAGTTTATTTTATCTCAACCTTTTCATCATGCTGCTGAAACTGATCGACTGAAACCACCTGAGAGACCTGAGGATTCAGTACCTACAAGTCATTAGCTAGGACTGCACAGCCTTTCACTACATAGCAAGTCAACTGAACACTTCCTGGAATGCAGTCCACTTTAACCCCATGCTTTCCCATGAACACATAAGAATTCTGTCCCTTTTTTGTTTTTGAAGCTAAATTGATGAGAGATGATTTCTTTGACATACAGTCATATGTCAGAATATTTTGCTTTGGCTAAGGGATGGGGAGAATGCCCCTGTGGCAGGCTTTGCTATAGGGATATCACTAATATGGGGCACATTATTCCATCCATAATAAAAGTGAAGCTGACATTGGAAAACATTTTACAAAATGACTTTATGACATCAGGTCTTAAGCCCCATTTTTCACATACATCAAATGTGCCAGATTGCAGCCTGGTCTTACATGTGTGTGATTCGTAATATAGCTACTGTCTAGTGTTTCCTGTGTTTCATTTTAAAACTAAGTAAAGAAAAACTTCCCACACCCTTTAATAATAGTTTGAAAATGCTTTTTAGAAAGACCATTTAACCTGTAGTATCTAGAATGCATCTAAATAGAATGACATGCTGAGAAAATTCCACCTGTGCCACAGTGGAGCATAATATTTAGTGAAAATCAATGACATACAAAGGTTTGGAAAAATGATGCTGTCATATACCACTTAGAATTGTAAAGTTGTGAATATGTGCCATTTAGTCACATTTCAACCATCGAAGGTAGGTTTCTTAGGGAAGTAAAACTTCAGAAACTTTTAGAAGGGGAAAGGAAAGGAAAGCAGAGAAAAGTAGATTATTTTTGATAAATTTTGTGATATTTTGATAAATTATGTGAAGTGACAAGTATTGATACAGAGTTGGGATTAGAGAGGAAAAGAGTTCAAGGAACTTTTGAACTGATTTTTAAATAGATATCTAAAGGAGGTGATGGGGATAGATGCACTGAATAAAAGCACTGACTTGAAGTGCTTTCCATATTCCATCTGTGAATTCATAATAATGTTCTGCAGTACTATTACTGCTAAGAAATGTTATCCTTTAAAAATATACTTTGTTGAAGTATGATTGACATGTAATGAGCCATACATATTTAATGTATACAACCGGATGAGTTTAGGGATAAGGAAATGTTATCTTACGACTCACTAACTGGGTTTACATATATTAGTGAACTATCACATATTCATGAAGAAAAGCTAACCTTGCATTATCACCTTAAAATACTGAAAAATTCAAGAAATTTAAGAACAGCTCCTGCATGTAAGAATCTCCTCGTGAGCTTGTTAAAAGCAGATTCTTAGGCCCCTTCATTAGAGATTCTGATTCAATAATTCCAAGATAGGACCCTAGAAAGATACATTTTTAACAACTCAACACCACCTACCCCTCATAATTTTGATGCAAGTGGTCCTTGAGTTGCACCTTGAGAAACTGCCTAAGGCTTATTATGAAGTTTAATTTTCCACAGGGTATCTTCAAATACTTGTTCATATTAGAAATGCAACAGAATATCTTGTCACCACTGAACATTTTTAACTTCAATGTCATTTTTTTCTCTTAAAAATCTTCTACTTAAAATTTCTTTGGAATCATTAAAATAGGAAATAGACTAGGCTAGGCTACAACAGAAAAATATCAGAGTACTTCACACGTAGTAAGTACTGTTTTGTCAAACTGTTTATTCAATTACGTATTCCATGTCACAAGGTAAAATATATTTTTTACTCTAGATTTTGATTTAAAACAAAGCCTCCTGCTTTACAAGCTGTTCTTCACATAGCAGCCAAGGTGATCTTTTTGGAAAGTTAGAGTTCTCTTCTCAGACCTCAGTGATAACTCAGCAACAACTGGAATAAAATCTAAAGTAATCACCATGGCTTACAAGGCCTAAATTAACTGGCTGCCCTCAAACTTCAATTCTTACTTCTCTCCCCCTCACTCAATTTGTTCCAGCCATATGGGTCTCTATCCAGGTAAAACAAGCCTTGCTTTATCTAGATATCTTCTCCCCACCCTCCTACATATACATGATTCCTCATTTCAATTAGGCTTCTCTTCAAACTCCTCAAAACCTTCTATTTAAAACAGCCCTCACCAAACCCAATCACTTTCTATTCTCATACCTGCTTTATTATTATTTTTTTTTCGTAGCACTTACCGCTATTTCTAGAGATTGTCCACCAGCATCTAAATCTCCATTCCTATGCTTAATTTCCTACTTTATAAATGTAGGTGCAAAATCAAGACTTGTTCTCACTGTAGGTGTTGAAAAGCCAGATACTCACCTCCAGCTTCAGGAAGTGTGTATCTTTCCTGACCATGTGGGTCATGTGTACTGTGCACACTAAACTTTGCATCCGAAGTTGCGGACTTGCTAAGCAAGACTGTGCAGAATCCCACTTAGCAAGGAATGGCACCAGGCAGGGTTCTGTATTGTAAAGCTTCCTTAATAGTTCTCATGACCAGAAATTCACCCACCAACATGTATGTACTGGTAAACACATTTTCTGAACATTTTTTGTTGTTACGTAGCTTTAGTATATGCAAACCTGAAAAATTTGCATAGGTTTATTCCTAGAACAGGGCAGCTACTTCTTTTGTACCCCTGTTATCAAGTTCATATAAATATTTATGTGGCCCAAAGTCCATGTAAGGATGGCGATGACTATCATAAGTAGAGTAGTTGAATTATATTCTCAACTGAGTGGAGAATTCTCAATTTGTGAATATAGATTGTTCCGTTTATAAGTATTTTAAATTTCCTTTAATTTTGCTACAAACGTGCACTGTTTCATTGTGCTTTTCTTTATTGCACTTCGCAGATGTTGCATTTTTTACACATTGAAGGTGTATGGCAACCTTGCTTTGAGCAAGTCTATCAGTACAATCTTTCTAATAGCATGTACTCACTTAGTTCCTCTGTGTCACATTTTGGTAATTCAGTATTTCAAACTTGTTGTTATTATTTCTGTTATGGTGACCAGTGATGAGTGATCTTTGATGTTACCATTGTAATTGTTTTGGGATGCCATGTATTGCACCCATATAAGACAGTGAATTTAACTGATAAATGTTGTGTGTGTTCTGACTGCTCCACTGACCAGCCATTCCCCTGTCTCTCCCTCTCCTTGGGCCTCCCTATTCCCTGAAACACAACAATATTGAAAAATGGCCAACTAATAACCCTACACTGGCCTCTAAGTGTTCATGTAAAAGGAAGCATTGCATATCTATCACTTTAAATCAAAAGGTAGAAATGATTACTATGCTTAGTGAGGAAGGCATGTTGAAAGCTGAGATAGGCCAAACGCTTGGCCTCTTGTGCCAAACGGTTAGCTAAGTGGTGAATACAAGAGAAAAGAAAGTTCTTGAAAGAAATTAAAAGTGCTACTCCAGTGAACACATGAAAAGAAAGCAAAACAGCTGTATTGCTGATATGGAGAAACTTTTAGTGGTGTGGATAAAATATTACATGAGCCACAACATTCTCTTAAGCTAAAACCAATATCCAGAACAAGCCCCAAACTCTCTTCAATTCTACGAAGGCTGAGAGGTAAGGAATCTTCAGAATAAAAGTTTGAAACTAGAGGAGGTTGATTTATGAGGTTTAAGAAAAGAAGTCTCCATAACATAAAAGTGCAAGATGAAACAACAAATGCTAATGGAGAAGCTGCAGCAAGTTATCCAGAAGATCTAGCTAAGATAATTAATGAAGGTGGCTACAGTAAACGACATTTTTTCAATATAGATGAAACAGCATTTCATTGGAAGAAGATGCTATCTAGAGCTTTCGTAGCTAGAGAGGAGAAGTCAATGCCTGGATTTAAAGGACAGGCTAATTCTTATTAGTAGCCACTGCAGCTGGTGACTTTGATGTTGAAGCTCATGTTCATTTACCATTCCAAAAATCAGGGTCCTTAAGAATTATGCAAAATCTACCACACTAGTGCTCTATAGATGCAACAACAAAGACTGGATAACATCAAGTCTATTGTAGCATGGTTTACTTAATATGTTAAGCCCACCATTGAGACCTACTGCTTAGAAAAGAGATTCTTCTCAAAGTATTACGGCTCATTGATAATGCATCTAGTCACCCAAGATTGCTCTGATAGAAATGTATAAAGAGATTAATGTTGTTTTCACGCCTGCTAATACAATATCCATCTGTAACCCATGGATCAATAGGAAGTTTTGACTTTGAAGTCTTACTATTTAAGAAAGAAGTATAGCTTTAATATTATTTAATCTTTAAGAAATATTTTGTAAGCTTTAGCTTCCATAGGTAGTTGATTCTTCTGATGAATCTGGTAAAAGTAAATGGAAAACCTTCTATAAAGAATTCATCATTCTAGATGCCATTAAGAACATTTATGATCTATAGGAGGTGGTCAAAATATATCAATAGTTATGAGAATTTGGAAGAAGTTGATTGCAACTCTCATGGATGACTTTGAGAGGTTTGAGATATCAGTGGAGAAAGTCACTGCAGTTGTGGCGGAAATAGCAAGATAACTAGAATAAGAAGTGGAGCCTGAATATCTGAGTGAATTGGTGCAATCTCATAATCAAACTTGAATAAATGAGGAGTTGCTTCTTATGGATGAGCAAATAAAGTGGTTTATTGAGATGGAATCTACTACTGGTGAAGATACTGTGAACATTGTTGAAACAATAACATAGAATATTACATAAATGTAATTGATAAAACAGTGGTAGAGTTTGAGAGGTTTGACTCCAATTTTAAGAGAAGCTCTACATTAGGTAAAATGCTATCAAACAGCGTTGTGTGCTACAGAGAAATCTTTTGTGAAAGGAAGAGTCAATCAGTGTGACAAATTGCATTATTGTCTTATTTTAAGAAATTACCAGAGCCGCCCAACTCTTCAGCAACCACCACCCTGATCAATCAACAGCCATTAACATCAAGGGAAGACTCTCTACCAGCAAAATGATTATGACTTGCCATAGGCTCAGATGATAATTAGCATTGTGTTTTTAGTAATAAAGTATTCTTAATAAAGTTATATACATTGTTTTCTTAGACACATGCTATTTCACACCTAACAGAATAAGTGCAATGTAAGCATAACTTTTATATGTACTGGGAAACCAAAGAATTTTTGTGACTCACTTTATTGCAATGATCTGGAACTGAACCCACAATATCTCCAAGTTATGCCTATATTTGGCTTGATATTTTTCCCTTTTCCTTCAAACTGATGTGCAAAAGGGAGTCTAGAAGAGACCCTGAATAAAAGCAATAGGTTGGTTTTCTTCTACTTTTATAAATCATATTTATACTGAGAACTCTATCCAGTAGAAAGCTGAAGTTTTTTAAAAAAGAAAAATTCCTATGTTAGATATAGTAAGTGGCAGCATTATGCATAATTACCTATGCAATTACACTTGCACATGCTTGAAAATTTTTAGCCAGGAATGCTTAATAACATTTGCATGGTTAAATGAGACAGCAGAAACAACTGGAAGGGCCTCAGGGCATGGTCATCTATTTAAGCATCCACTTGGATTTTCAACATAATTAGTCATATAATTGTGTGCCCAAACTTAGTAGATTCATGTAAGTAATGATAAATTATTAAAAAGCTGTGCTTGTAATGTTTTGCTTCTTATTTCCTGCCAATCAAATTACTAAAAAAATAGTATATTCACATTTCATCATACAAATCTTCAAAAGTGATTACAATTTAAAGCCTTGGATAAAGGTGAGCGGAAGAGTGAAGTCATTCACATGAGATGTAGTTAATGTAGCTATGTGGACATCTATATTTTTAGGGAATATTCCTGTGAGCAAATTATAATATCAGCCTGCTCATCCATGCCTACTAGGATTTTAATGAAAAAATATTGTTTCTTTTGCTCACATTGTATTCAACACAATTAGTTTTTTCATATTATGATAGAAGGAAATTAATAGCTAAAGGATGAATGTGATAGCTTCCTCTTGCATAGTTTATTTCCCCTTTTCCATAATCCTGTTAGCTGGTGGTGTTAAAAACTTGGGCCAAATAAATCTGTACAGTACAGTATAAATATTAACCTCAAAGTTTTAAGATGGTTATTTTGACCCAGTTTTCCCGAGTTTTCTCACCATTTCTTTTCCTATTGATCTTGAAGCTTCATTTCATTTCATTCTCCCCCACTGATACTTTAGTATTAGAATTAAAAATATGTGGAAACTGGAAAACTCTTTCCCTCCTTAGGAGCTTACTATCTCATAAGCAAGGCTAGAAGTCCTTTGATGGGTTGCACTAAACTTCTTTTGATAATAATGCAAAATGTACTGGATTAGCTGCTGATATCATGAAATGCACAGAATATTTTTTTAAAAAAATTAATTTTAAGTTCCAGGGTACATGTGCAGGATGTGCAGGTTTGTTACATAGGTAAATGGAAATGCACAGTCTTAATTCAGAGAAATCAGACTTATCTCACTAAAGTTTGAAATTAACTAGGTTTTTTCCTCCTTTTAGGTATCGGATTTCATATTAGAGGTTAATAAATGCAATCCCTCAAAGGAATAGCACTTAAGTGAACTAACTTTAGTTTTTCCTATTGGTTTGACAAAGTCCAACTTTGTTTACCTTAAGAACATGGTAAAAGAACGCCTATTTGCTCAGGCTTTTTGACTGAAGTTCAGAATGAAATGAAAGGAAGAGAAAACCTGAGTGTAATGTAGTGTGAAAAGATTTGGGGATGGTGAATATTGGTTAGTCCTTTTAATATTTATTTCATTGCTACAACAGTTCAGAGGACTAAGAAAGTAAATGTGTGCAGGTACATTCATAGTGATTCAAAAATTCATTCCAGGAAGGTGCAAACACTGGTCAGGATGGACTGGCATTACAATGAAGACATATGCTACTACTTATTGTCATTAGAGCCTTGCCCAATTTTTCCCATACTGGGCCCACTGACCCATCCCCAGGAGGCAAACATCATCCACAAGAAGTGAAATATGTATCCGGGGATAAGGCATTGGAAATAATTTCTAAAGGGATATTTGTCATGAAAAGCATTTATTTTTGTATTAATTATGCCAAATAATCTATATCATAGAATAGTTACCCTTATCTGGGAGTTAAAAAGGCAAGGAAGACAGAGTAAAAAAACATTAAGAAAAGTAAATTATGGGACCATGAATATATTTTTTTCTAAAAAACCTTGAATCAGAAAAAGTTTAGAAAGAATTAGAAGCCAACAAAACATGTGCCTTCAATGTGTTCCTGTTTTAAATACAGTCAGATTGCTTCTTTTTTCAGAAGAAGTCTTATGGACCAAGAACCACTAAAATTGTCCTAAGAAAGCCTTACCCAAAAAGGATTAAATACACATAGGGGAGACTCATTTTGCTTCCAAATTCTAGCAATGGTAGAAATAATCTAACAAAACTGGTATAACATTTGGATCTGTGGCCACAGGCCAAAGGACATAGCTAGAGGCAGAGGTAAGACTCCTGCTGAGAATGAGACAAATATAAATGGGGTGACAGCTGAGTTCTCAAACTCTTCCCTTCTACTGATTCACTCTTGTTTTGCTATGGTTTAACCAACCAACAAACTTTCCATAAGCTCCTCAAACTAGCAATTAAAGACAAAGTTGAAATAAAGCAGATTAGAGAAACCCAGCTACATTTTTTCTTACAAGGGATGAGTTCAGTGTATGTTGGAAAGTTAAAACTGGTAACACCACCAGCTACCAAGAACTGTGAGCAGAATCTAAAAGAAGTGTAGTTTTTGTTTGAGCAATCAAGAATTCTCTTTTATTGAACCAAAGCAGCAGATAGAGAAGGAGACTCTCAGAGGGGGAAAAAAAGAAAAAGAAAAAGAAAAAAAGATCTTTCAACCCGAGGGATCTAGAGCTACATTATTATTTCCCAATGAAGTGAGCAACAGTTTCTGAAGAAACACTTTATTCTTAAGGAAGCAACTTGTCACTTGTAGAAAATAAATGAAGATAGGTGAATTGTATTTGAATGAGGACGTTTGTAATTCAAACTCAAATTTTTCTGTCTTCTTTATTAAAATTTGGTTACAATTAAGTATTGACTTATATTTTTCAGCATGTTTCACCTTGGGAATTATTTCATTTTCTTATTAGTTGCAGAAGTCACTGAATTATCTTAAGCCACTTCTTGATATTTATTAGAAATATACTTATATAATCTATTATAATTTAAATAAGATTAGCAGAAAAGATGCACATCCTTCTTTGCACTTTTTGACACTTGCATGTAGTACATACATATAGAAAACATATTTTAATGTTTTATCTCTATTTGTCTTATCAAACTTGTTTTCTGTGACTAGAAATGGAAGCACAAATGAAGGATTTTAAGGACCTCTCCCTCAAAAAGAATCACGTGCAGACCAACAACTTAAAAACACGCAATTTGTAAATCATCATGCAATTCAGGGCTGTCCCAGTTCTCCCACTGGAGTTCTCACTGCTGACGTCTTGGGAGCCATGATGAAGAATCCTGAAGTTTTTGGAGTTAGGGCAGGCTAAATTAGGCTGTGGTAACAAAATCTGAAGATGTCAATGGTTTGTCACCAAAAAAAGGATTATTCTGTGTTCACACAAAGTCTGCTGCTGATATGAGTGACTTTCTGGGTAAATGTTCTCCAATTGGAGATTTAGTTATTCAGGCTGCTTCGATCTGGTGGTTCTATTATTTTTAATAAGGCTTTCTCCATGATTGCTGTAGCAGGAAAAGAATCCGTTGCAGTCTCATTTGGGATCTCCTATGCTTAAGCCAGAAGTGACTTTTGACTACAGTCCATTGGCCAGTACTAGTCAGTCCCAGAGCCCCGTCCAGTTGCAAGGGACTGGGAAGTGCAATCTTCCATGTGAGAGAAAAGAATCAGATACTTGTAAGCACTTGTCATTTCTACCTCTTTGAGCAATGGTTACTGAACTCTCTGAAATTACAGTTGACCCTTGAACAATGAAGGGGCTAGGGGTGCTGACCCCGCTGCAGTGGAAAATCTGCATATAATTTTGACTCCCCTAAAATGTAACTGCTAATAGCCTACTGTTAACCGGAAGCCTTACTGATAACATGAACAGTCTATTAACATATAATTTATATGTTGTATGTATTATACATTGTATTCTTACAATAAAGTAAGCTAGAGAAAAGAAAATGTCATTAAGAAAATTGTGAGGAGGATGAAGAGAAAGGATTGGTCTTGCTATCTCAGGGATGGCAAAGGTGGAAGAAAATCTGCACCTGAGGGGACCTACGTAGCTCAAACCTGTGTCATTCAAGTCAGTTATATATGCCATAGTTGTGTGTTTTCTGGAGAGAGACCCCTTAGCTTTCATCAGATTCATCAGACAGTGATTTGTCATTGAAAAATTCCTTTGTTAAAATATAGCATACACATTTTTCTTAATATAAGTTCTAATGACCCTCTCTTTTTTTCCCCCCAAAAAGGGGATGTAGATTCATGTTAAATAAAGGAAAGCTTTGAATTTCAGGATAGCTTACAGAAGTTGAATTTAAAGGCAGATTCCCAACTTTTACAAGACGGATCCATGTATTGGCCTCATTATCCATAATTATCTTGCCCCACACTGCCTTAATGATTTCAATTACATACTATATTACAACTGTCCTAAGTTCTGGCCATAGGTAATCTTCCAACATTTAAAAACACCCTAATTGCTCTGAATAGGTTAAAGCACTTTCAGGCATAATTTGGCAAGGAATCAGTTCAATTTGATTTCTTCCTAACTACATTCATAACTTTGATACTCTGAAGGAATGGGTGTTCTCGTTAGAAAAGGAGTTAAGTTGGGAGGAGGGATAAGTACATTTAGAACATGAGGTATTTTTAAAATTCAGAGAGCATATCAGATTTTGAGATCTTGCCTAATGCTTTAAAAAAACCATATTTACTAAAATTCTGTTGTAAACAACTATTGTTCAACAAACAGTTGCACAGTTTAGGTTTTCCTTGAGCACTATTACGTGCCAGGCATGGTGCTAGCAGCTGGGACCACAGTAGTGACCACAGTTGTTTCTCCGTGATAGATAATGCAGTGGCACTACTTGACATTTCATTCTTGCAGTATTGTTAGATACATTTTTTTTTTAAACAGTTAACAATGGCTTAAGAAATAGAAAAATTAGGGGATGGGAGGAGATGTTGGCCAAAGGCCAAAGGATACAAAGTGTCAGTCAGATAGGAGGAATACATTCAATAGATCTATTGGACAACGTAGTGCCTATAGTTAATAACAATGCATTGGTTTTTCTTTTTGCTCATTTATTTTTTATTTTTTGGTTGGAGATTTGCTCTTGTGGCCCAGGCTGGAGTGCAATGGCGCAATCTCAGCTCACTGTAAACTGTGCCTCGCGGGATCAAGCAATTCTCTTGCCTCAGCCTCCTGAGTAGCTAGGATTACAGGCATCTGCCACCATGCCCACCTAATTTTTGTATTTTTAGCAGAGATGGGGTTTCACCATGTTGGCCAGGTTGGTCTTGAACTCCTGACCTCAGGTGATTCACCCGCCTCAGCCTCCCAAAGTTCTGGGATTACAGGCATGAGCCACCGCGCACAGCCAATGTATTGTTTTTTGAAAATTGCTAAGATAGTAGAGTTTGTGTTCTCCCTCCAAAATAAAAAAAAAGAAAAAAAAAAGAAGTATGTGAGATACTGCATATGCTAATTAGCTTGAGACATTTCACAATGAATACATGTTTCAAAACATCATGTTGTACATTATAAATATATGTAATTTGTTTTTGTCAATTATAAATAATGAAGTACAAAATGAAATGGGGACATTTATCTCACATTAATAGAAAGGAGCAGTGGTAATTCCAGGGTTGGTTACTTTGGCATGTGGGGAACTCGTAACGCATCTGATTCCTTCTGCACTTTCTCGTTGCCATCCTTAGCACTTTGATAGCTTGGTTGCAAATTGGCTATGCAGCTCCAGGCATCACATATTCATACATCAACATTTAAAATCAGGAAAAGGGGAATTCCTTATCTTGTGCTCCCTTTTAGGAATGAAGAACATCTCCTTAGGAATTCATCAGAAGATTTTCTTCTCTTACATGGTTAATTAGGATTGTGTCACATATTCTTTCTGAAGCTGTCACTTGGCAAGTATAATGAGATCACAGTGACTGAATTATATAGTAAATATTCAACCACTGGGGATCAAGAAACTTCTTACCTCCCCTTAAGGACATGGGACCTTGAGGAAGGAAAACCGGTCAGGATTCTATTGGCAAGTAAGAAGTCGAGCAATGGCCACTAGGCAAGTGGCCAACAGATGCATTCTGTCAGTGGATCCTCAAGGCAACCTTGTGAGGGAGGAACTGTCATCTTCCTTTTATAGATGAGGGAACAAAGGTAAAGTTACCCAGGTCCATCAGCTATGGAGGGGAGGAGTTGGGATTCAAACGAAGAGATTGATCGACTGACTTCAAAACCCAAATTCTTCCCTGCCCCACACTTGGAGACTACAATCAAAGAAGAAAACTCATCACTGAAATATGCCTTCTCTAAATCTATAGGCTTATCTTTTTTGGGTTTTTCTTAATTCTCTATTTCAGTGTGTTGCTCCAGAAATTCTTAAAGAAGTGTTATTCTAGGGTATAACTAAGGAATTTTGAAGTAATTTTGTTTGACATTATGTAAAGATTCATATCATAGACCTTTATTTTTTTCCCACCTCCACCCCCACTGTCATATCTTGATATACTTGCAATATCATGGCAAAAACAAGGTAAAGGATTTATATGGAATTTATTGAAAATCATATCAGGAAGAATGATGTTTTAAAAACCCACAATAATTCTTTTGGTATTTAGGATTATCTTAAATTCAATTAGAGTAAAATAAAACTTAAAAGTATAAGAATTTTCTCAGAAACCTAGGAATCATAGATTTAAAAAATAAAGGAATTCAGAGATCATACAGTTTAATCACCTCTGTTGCACCCCAATTTTCAAATGAGGAACTTAAACAAGGTGAGAATTTTAGTCCATGGGGACACCGTGAATAAAGACTTAGTATATTAAATAATTATCCATTTAATGTCTCCTAAACCATACATCATCATAATGTCAACATCAGTACCAACAACATGATTACTGAAAAAAGTTTTAGGTTGTTTGGGTGGGAGGCATTTTTTAGGATATAATCCATTAGAGATGTATGATCAAATTTCTGTTTTAAAGCCACCTGGAATTCTTCCTTTCTGTGTGATTATATCACCAACTGGATACATATTTAGGGTCATTGACTTTATTTGTTTATTTATTTTTAGATTTTTAGAAGTTGCTTTTGCTTTTTCAAAAATTTCTTTTGTTGGGGGTCCTTGTAGAAATAGTAGATTCCAGGTCTGGATGCAAAGTTGTATACCATGAGCCTGAAACAATTTCTCATAGCAAATAGAAAGCCATTAAAACCCACAAAGCCGACATGAGAAGCACCCTTTGTGCAGGAGGCTGTGATGATTTGGGGCTCCAAAATACCCAGGATCAAAATACATCACCCACCCTGAGCCAGGTAAAGGTTTTGCAATCTAAGAAAACAAAAACAAAAACAAGGTCAAAATTAAAAACAAATCCCTTTTAGAGGAACCCGACAACCAGGCAATGAGATATGGATGCTAAAACAGTGGGTTCCCAAAGAAGAAACTGATGAGCACTGACAACATTCAGTTCAAATATTGAGCTATGGTGGTCCCCAGGCTGGCAGTTGTCTGCCTGGTGGAATGAAGGTGCCTCTACAAAATCAGATTTCTCCATTTAATTTACATTTATTTTCACATTTGTTATAAACCCTACAATGCATTATTTGTTTGCATTAAATAATCAATCATTTTTAAAGCAAATTTAAAAAGAAAAACTTTTATTTTTACTGATATATTTCTAATTTTCATGTTCTTTATTTCTTTGCACAGATGCAGATTTCAAACTGGATCCCTTTTCCTTCAGTGTGTAGGACTTTAACATTTTGTGTACTGATGTTTAGTAATTAATTCTCTCAGCTTTTGTATGGCTGGCAAAAGTTTTATTTTGCCTATGGTTTTGAAAGATATTTTCACTGAGTATACAATTCTAGGTTTGATGCTTATTTTTTTTTTATTTCAGTACTTTAAATACTTTCTTCTGAACTGTATTTTTTACAACGATTTTTCTGTTTTTTTCTTTGTCCTGTCTCTGTATATAGTGTCCTTCCTCTCCCACCACACCATGGCTGCTTTAAGATGTTTCTTTCTATCACTGATTTCAAGCACTGTGACTATGGTATGCCTCGGTTTAGTTTCTTCATGTTTCTTTTGTTTAGGTTTTATTGAGCTTCTTAAATTCCAGTTTGTGGTTTTTTAAAATCAAATTTGTAAGACAACTGGCAACTGATTACTTTGTTTTATATATATATTATTTATAATAGATATATAATATATATAATATAATATACATTATATAATGTATATTATATAATATATTATATATAATGTATATATTATATATTTTATTATAATATACAATAATATATTATTAATAATATATTATAATATAATATAATATAAATAATATATAATATATAAATAATATATATTTAAA
This sequence comes from Macaca fascicularis, assembly GCF_037993035.2. Lineage (NCBI taxonomy): Eukaryota > Metazoa > Chordata > Mammalia > Primates > Cercopithecidae > Macaca > Macaca fascicularis. Next base: position 151,648,762 of record NC_088379.1, read on the forward strand.
TATATAATATATATAACTATATATTATATATAATATAATATACATATTTGTTCTCTCTTCTTTTTCCTCTGCTTTGGGGCCTCCAACTTAATCATATATTAGGCTTCTTGAAGTTGACACACCATTCTCTGACATTCTCTGTTCAATTTTTTTTTCAGTATTTTTTCTCTGTATTTCATTGTGAATAGTTTCTATTGCTACGTCTGCAAGTTCACTAACCTTTTCCTTTGCATTGTGTCATCTGCTGCTAATCCCATCCAATTTATTTTTCATCTTGGACATTTTATTCCATGATTCTTCAAGTTCCTACTACCTCCTTGAACATATGGACTATAGGATGTAGGAGTGGCACCAGATATAGGAGGGAAGAGATAGCCACAAACTAAAGTGTATGAAGAGGGACAATCATGAGGAGAAAAGCAGGAATATTCAGAAATCAGGAGCCCCAGGAACAGTGGGGGATAGGGCAGGGTTGAAGAAATGCTAAGGGGAATTAAGACACAGGGTTGAATACAGGAGGATGAATTAAAAGTCTTCAAATAAAATAGTTCACTAAGATTAGCAACCTGAAGAGTACCAACCAGGGAAAAATAAATTCTATTATAAATTCTAGCAGAGGGATCAAATACACTCGGTCTTCCTACAGTTGTGTAATATATAATAAAAATAATGATAATAATAAGTTTCCTTTTGTGAAAACTCACAGAAGCCAATGTTTGCTGGGAGAAAAACAACAAATAAAATGTTCATGAACATCTAGATATACTCTCAAAGACTACAAAATACCGGCCAGGTGCAGTGGCTCACACTGTAATCACAGCACTTTGGGAGGCCGAGGCGGGCAGATCACGAGGTCAGGACATTGAGACCATCCTGGCTAACAGAAACCCTGTCTCTACTAAAAATACAAAAAATTAGCTGGGCATGGTGGCGCCCACATGTAGTCCCAGCTACTGCGGAGGCTGACGCAAGAGAATGGTGTGAATCCGGGAGGCAGAGTTTGTAGTGAGTGTAGATCACACCACTGCACTCCACAGCCTGGGCCACAGAGCGAGACTCTGTCAAAATAATAATAATAATAATAATAATAAAATTTAAAAAAGACAACAAAATACCATGTTTAGTGAAAAAGATGCTCTTACTGAGAAATCATGTTCCAGAGGAATCTTATGGACATATATTTTGAACCTCAGGTAACAGGCTAAGGAGACAAAATGAAATCTTTTGCTGAAAGTCACAAAGCTAATTAGTGCTCAATATGTTAGTGCTCAGATCACTGGACTCTTAACTAGTAGCCTCTCTGAATGACACCAAGCTGTCAGTAGGTGAGCTTTGATTCAGTCATATTTTTCACCAGATTCTTCTTTTTCTTTGTGTTGGTTTTGAAAACATTATTAGAGACAGAGAGTTGCTCTGTGATTTTAAGATGGATGAAACCTATTTGCTTGCTGACTTTCTGGCTAATTCTATGGCTTCCTCCTCATTATTAAAGTTATTAACCAACAGACGTAGCTGATTGTAATAAAAGCTGAGGAGTCACTCGTGAATGTGATTTTTTTCACTTTTTTTTTTTTTTAAAGGGTTGAGTTCATGAATGAAAAATACAAGCAAGGAACAGGGTATAAAAACATGACTCAACATTAAGCCCAGGGCCTCCCATTAAGCCAACATAAACCAAGGGCCGTCAGACAAAGTCATGGTTTTGATCATTCTCTTTTAAGAATACTAAATGATTCATAAAACTACGATGATATCATTGCCATTCAAGGAAACCTTTACATGCCATTTTGTAGAAAATAGTTTCTTTAAGTACTGACTGCCAGCAGTTTAATCTACTATATTTCTATCGTCAGGATTTGCATCTTATTTCTCTGATGTCATTTACATTTGGCTACAATAAGAAAGTACATTAAAACCATCTTACTGATATAATTATTATCAATGAAGTGGTGTTTAATCAAATGTTGGTGTTTAAAATTTACAAGAAGAAAACAACCCCATCAAAAAGTGGGCAAAGGATATGAACAGACACTTCTCAAAAGAAGACATTTCATACAGCCAACAGACACATGAAAAAATGCTCATCATCACTAGCCATCAGAGAAATGCAAATCAAAACCACAATGAGATGCCATCTCACACCAGTTAGAATGGCAATCATTAAAAAATCAGGAAACAACAGGTGCTGGAGAGGATGTAGAGAAATAGGAACACTTTTACACTGCTGGTGGGACTGTAAACTAGTTCAACCATTGTGGGAAACAGTGTGGCGACTCCTCACGGATCTAGAACTAGAAATACCATTTGACCCAGCCATCCCATTACTGGGTATATACCCAAAGGATTATAAATCGTGCTGTTATAAAGACACATGCACATGTATGTTTATTGTGGCACTATTCACAATAGCAAAGACTTGGAATCAACCCAAATGTCCATCTGTGACAGACTGGATTAAGAAAATGTGGCACATATACACCATGGAATACTATGCAGCCAGAAAAAAGGGATGAGTTCGTGTCCTTTGTAGGGGCATGGATGCAGCTGAAAACCATCATTCTCAGCAAACTATTGCAAGAACGGAAAACCAAACACCGCATGTTCTCACTCACAGGTGGGAATTGAACAATGAGATCACTTGGACACAGGAAGGGGAACATCACACACCGGGGCCTACTGTGGGGAGGGGGGAGTGGGGAGGGATAGCATTAGGAGAAATACCTAATGTAAATGACGAGTTAATGGGTGCAACACACCAACATGGCACATGTATACCTATGTAACAAACCTGCAGGTTGTGCACATGTACCCTAGAACTTAAAAGTATAATAATAATTAAAAAATCATAAAAAAGCATATACACAGAGAGCACTTCATGATAATACAAACAAAAGCAACACATGAGGTATTGATTGTGTAATTATGTAGCACACAGCATAATTATGGGTCCTTAATAAATACTGGATGATGGTTACAATTATTGTCAACTTAATAAATATTGTCTGAAATAAGAAAAAAACAATGTTGGTGTTTAAATGGCTATAATTACATTTCTAGGCTAACACTGCTATTAAGTTGAATATGGAAAGCTTTTGCTTCTATGTTGCTGTTCCATACGTGGGTCTGAGATCTCCAAAAGGCCAGATGAATGAGCCTTTCATTAAAAAAAAAAAATTCTTCTTGACTGTAGAGATAATAGCTCTAGTAAGGAAAGTAAACTATATTCTGGAGAAATCAGCAGAAATTCATAGGCTCTTAAGTCTTCTGGAGCCAACTAATTTCAGTTGGTTTAGGATGAACAATTTTATTTAACTGTAATAAATTTGAATTTCTTCTAAATCCTTAAGTTTGGAAGGATAATCTATTCTTATTTTAATATCGGAAAGAAAGAATAAGCAATCAGGTCTAACCCTATCTAAGAGTGTTAGAATAGAATGAAGGTGTCTATATTTGCTGTGTTCCCTCTGAAAGGTATAAAGATGAGAGATGATTGCTGGTGACTCGCTGTTCTATTTCATCTAGAGACCTGAGTGCTCTCACTGCTCTATTCCCTTAGGAGGTCATGTTCCTCTGCTTAAAAGAATATTGCCTGCTCTCTGAGCTAATGATTTGTTTGGAGGATGGAAGTCTCAGAGGTGAAGATAACTGCACAGCTTTTAAAATGTATCTTTCTGATCTTTGATCTGTTTTTTTCTGAATACATAGGGCCCTTCAATGGCAAGATTAAAGACGACTTTTCTTAGAAGAAAGGCAAAAGTTGAAAACTTAAAAGCTCTGCTCAGATTTCCAAATAATATTTTTGTATTTTTTCATTTTGTTGACATCATGTTGGGTGAGTGTCATCCTTCATTCATGTGATAATGGGATAGTAATCAAAATGCAGTGTTGGATCACAGGTTTTCCAAGAAGATGGGGAAACTGCATTTTGTTTAAAAAGTAGTTAATGCAAACTAGTTTATGATTAGGGCATACATACTCATTTTGAATTCTATTTAATTCAACAAATATTTACTTGGTACCTAGTAGATGCCAAACATCGTGTCTTCTTTTGTAGGGAATACCAAGAACAAGGACCTGTTTTCAAGAGACTTGTACCCTTAATCAGGCAGTTAAGGGGATTACAGAAATGGCCGTGGTAGGATGCAGAATATGCCAAATGAAAAGTGCGTGGAGAGAAATGAATGACATTCAATGTGGGACAGAGAAGAGACCACATTTAAATGAGAGGGCATCATGGAAGCGTTCAGCATCTGAGAATGACCTAGCAAAATGGCAAGATTTTCCTGGATGGGGCTAGAACTGAAAGTAGGTGATAGTAAAGCATGTGATGTGCAGAGGGCAGGGGGAGTGGCATAAGGCAGGGGAGGGAAGTGGTCAGAAAAGGTTGAGAAGCTTGTATTTAATGAGCAGGCAGTGGGGAGCCAAGGAAGATTTTTAAGCAGAGCAGAGATGGTGTTAAGAGTTGTGGTTCAAGAAATATTTCTGAAGCATTTTAAAGCAGAATTTCCTGTCTTTTGAACTAAAAAATATGTCTATGTAAACAAACGTGTTTGATAATATCCTATAGGCTTTATTTCCAAATAGAATGGCTACCTCTGAAAATGTTAAACCATGACAGTAGTATGAGAATTAATTTCTCACTTATACTTGGATCCAAAAGGTTTTTATTTTTCAGTTTTATAATGTTGTGGCTCATCCATGCATATATTTCTAATGTAGGTGAAATAAATCAGCAAATGATTGTTTTATTTTATAGCATTCTGAACAACTTAATCTGCCCCCTCTACCAGGCGAATAGCTGTTTCTTAATGTCTGAATAATATTTTGATATGCTTTTGTTTTGCTCCTAAGTCCTGTTGGGGAAAAAAAAAATGTGACCTTACAAAAGCATGGAAATAAAACATAAAATGTATAGAAAAATACATAGTCTTACAGAACAAAGAAAAACAAAAAAGCCAGGTGTGGTGGCTCACGCCTGTACTCCCAGCACTTTCGGAGGCCGAGGCAGATGGACCACCCAGTCAGGAGATCGACACCATCCTGGCTAATACTGTGAAACCGCGTCTCTACTAAAAATACAAAAAAAATTAGCCGGGCATCATGGTGGGCGCCTGTGGTCCCAGGTGCTCGGGAGGCTGAGGCAGGAGGATGGTGTGAACCCGGGAGGCAGAGCTTGCAGTGAGCCGAGATCACGCCACTGCACTCCAGCCTGGGCGACAGAGCAGGACTCCATCTCAAAAAAAAAAAAAAAGATTTTTTTTAAAGCAAAAATCAGGATGGCCTTGAATGGACATAGGTCTGATCAGAAGATACTTTTTTCAGGAGTTTTGTTTTTTTTTTTCATATTTACCATTGTGATGGTCGGAGTTTATCCAAAATAAATCTGAAAATGCGAGTAGTTTTACTTATCTTCTACTAAACCTTCATCAGAATAAGTAATCTAATATGGGTCATGTTTCCTCTGGGTTATTTTCTGACATTCTGGGCAGAAAATATGAGAACCTGAAGGATACATAACTCAAAACTACAGAACTCTCAAATACATGATGACAAGACAGCATGCTGAAGTAAGCACAATATGACCTGAAAGCAGTCAGTTAATAATGGACTGTAAATATTTTGGAAGTGTTTTAACACACTGAAACTCAAGAAGCTGCCAATTTTTTGAAGACTTCATCTTGTTTTCTCTTACTATGGATGTATTTGGAAGATCTTTCCTTATTTTATAAGTAGAGGATGGTGCGTTGTTAAGTAATATTCTACTGACCTAAAAAAGTCAACAAAACTCATGTGTGCTTAATTTGCTATTATTTACAATTTATTCTATGGAGGAAATAAATACCAAAATAGATTGTTGTTTCATCTAAATGACCACAGGGGAAAACAAAGAGTTCAAATCAAATAGAAGATACTTCTTCACATTACAAAAGGTTTGCCTTATGATTCCATTTGAGTTATGCCAAAATATTTTACTTTAAAAAGTTTGATTTGCACACAAATAAAAGAAACTCTAAAGTCTGTCATAGGCAGTATTTTTTTAAATTTTATTTTGTTTTGTGTTTTAAAATATCCCATTCTAAAGTTCTTAACTGGGGACTTGAGCCAAACCTAGTTGGCACATAATAGTGACCCTTGCATCCCTTCTAGTTGTTGGTTTTTAATTGACTATTTTGAATAGAATTCTTCATAAGAAAAAGTATGTAGGAAAAAAGTAGAATTGAGAAAGATTACTACCAGGTATTTTCTAAATTAATATTCAAACTCAGACTGATAAAAGTACTCATCAGTAAAGTAAGCAGATAAAGCAAATTAGCATTCATCAACAGTCACTCTTTTCAGTAAGGTATAACACGGAGCATGCTAAAAAAGCATAAGCTTATTTCACATTCCTATGCCTCATCAGTACGTATTGTTGACTAAGATAACTGATTGAAAAAAAAAAAAAAACACAGCATGAGAATGGTGATTTATCAGGTACACCACATTATTACCACTATTTTATGCTTCTCTTAAACATCAAAGGTATAATTTAGCAACAAGCATATCCAACCTTCATGTAGTAATAGATCCATAAAATTAAAATTAAAATTACCAATCAAATTAAAATCACCAACATTTGAGTGAACCTTTCCAATGAAAGTGAATTAATCACTGAGAATGATATGAAAACTAAAGTGTTCTAAAAACCAATGCCTTACCAGTAACTGGATCAGGTTCAATGTCACCTCTGCTCTCCTTCCATGACAGCAGGTAGTTGAGGCTGGTGAGATCTGCAGACTCTATATAGTTGTTCACTGTAAGCATCATCTGATGAGCTTTTGCTATTCCATAGTGAACTTTTGTCTCATCCATCAGAGGCATGCTCATTAGCTCTACTGTTGTGTCAAAAGCTTGCTGAAAGCGTTGAGAAGCTTTGTTGTAGTGTCCCTAAAAAGGTAAGAGAAAGAATTTTCTTTCTTACTTTTAATTTCACCATTTCACATATTTTCCAACCTTACCCTGGCATGTCCCACACTGACCTTTCGACAGTTACAGCAGTTCATCTTCAAGAAGAAACAGATGGCAAGCAGGCTATTAGGATAAGGTTCTCTTAAAGAGCTGTGATTACTCACCATTCAATATCTTGAAATTAACTTAGTAGGAAAGTTCTATCTATTAGACTAAGCTATATAAGGCTTAAGTTCTGCAATGTCTGGCAAGATGGCCAAATAGGAACGGCTCTGGTCTGTAGCATCCAGTGAGCTCAGCACAGAAGGTGGGTGATTTCTGCATTTTCAACTGAAGTAACCGGCTCATTTCTTTGGGAAGGGTTAGACAGTGGGTGAAGCCCACAGAGGGCAAGCCGAAGCAGGGTGGGGCACTGCTTCACCTGAGAAGTGCAAGGGTTGGGGTTAATTTCCTCGCCTAGCCAAGGGAAGCCACAAGGGACTGTGCTGTGAGGAATGGTGCTCTCTGGCCCAGATATTATGCTTTTCCCATGGTCTTCACAACCCACAGACCAGGAGATTCCCTCCGGTGCCTATGCCACCAGGGCCCTGGGTTTCAAGTGCAAAACAGGGTGGCCATTTGGGTAGACACCAAGCAGGAGTTCTTTTTTCACACCCCAGTGCTGCCTGCAATGCAAGCAAGACAGAACCATTCACTACCCTGGAAAGGAGGCTGAAGCCAGGGAGCCAAGTGGTCTAGCTCAGCGAATCCCACCCACACGGAGCCAACCAAGCTAAGATCCACTAGCGTGAAATTCTCGCTGTCAGCCCAGCAGTCTGAAGTCAACCTGGGTTGCTCGAGCTTGGTGGGGGCGGGGGAGCCACCATTATCAAGGCTTGAGTAGGCGGTTTCCTCCTTACAATGTAAACAAAGCCTCTGGGAAGTTCCAACTGGGTGGAGCACACTGCAGCTCCCCAAAGCCCCTGCAGCCAAACTGCCTCTCTAGATTCCTCCTCTCTGGGCAGGGCATCTCTGAAAGAAAGGCAGCAGCCCCAGTCATGGGCTTATAGATAAAACTCCCATGTCCCTGGGACACAGCACCTGGGAGAAGGGACGGCTGTGGGCACAGCTTCAGCAGACTTAAATATTTCTGGCTGCTGGCCCTGAAGAGAGCAGCAGATCTGCCAGCAGAGTGCTCCAGCTCTGCTAAGAGACAGACTGCCTCCTCAAGTGGGTCCCTGACCCACGTGCCTCCTGACTGAGAGACATCTCCCAGCAAGGGTTGACAGACACCTCATACAAGAAAGCTCTAGCTGGCATCTGGAGGATGACCCTCCATGACGAAGCTTCCAAAGGAAGGAACAGGCAAAAATCTTTGCTGTTCTGCAACCTCCGCTGGTGATACCCAGGCAAACAGGGTCTGGAGTGCACCTCCAGCAAACTCCAGCAGACCTGCAGGAGAGGAGCCTGTTAGAAGGAAAACTAACAAACGTAAAGGAATAGCATCAACATCAACAAAAAGGATGTCCACACAGAAATGCCATCCGAAGGTCACCAACATCAAAGACCAAAGGTAGATAAACCCACGAAGATAAGAAAAAACCAGCACAAAAAGGCTGAAAATTCCAAAATCCAGAATGCCTCTTCTTCTCCAAAGGATCATAACTCCTCACCAGCAAGGGAACAAAACTTGATGGAAAATGAGTTTGACGAATTGACAGAAGTAGGTTTCGGAAAACGGGTAATAAAAAAACTCCTCTGAGCTAAAGGACCATGTTCTAATCCAATGCAAGGAAGCTAAGAACCTTGACAAAACGTTAGACGAATTGCTATCTAAAATAGCCAGTTTAGAGAAGAATATAAATGACCTGATGGAACTGAAAAACACAGCACGAGAATTTCGTGAAGCATACAAAAGTATCAATAGCTGAATTGATCAAGCAGAAGAAAGGATATCAGAGATTGAAGATCAACTTAATGAAATAAAGTGTGAAGATAAGATTAGAGAAAAAAGAAGAAAAAGAATGAAAGAAGCCTGCAAGAAATATGGGACTATGTGAAAAGACCAAATCTACATTTGATTGGTGTACCTGAAAGTGACAGAGAGAATGGACCCAAGTTAGAAAACGCTTTAGGATACTATACAGGAGCACTTCCCAACCTAGCAAGACAGGCCAACATTCAAATTCAGGAAATACAGAGAACACCACAAAACTCCTTGAGAAGAGCAACTCTGAGACACATAATCATCAGATTCACCAAGGATGAAATGAAGGAAACAGTATTAAGGGCAGCCAGAGAGAAAGGTCGGGTTATCCACAAAGGGAAGCACATCAGACTAACAGTGGATTTCTTTGCAGAAACCTACAAGCCAGAAGAGAGTGGGGGCCAATATTCAACACTCTTAAAAGAATTTTCGACTCAGAATTTCATATTCAGTCAAATTAAGCTTCATAATTGAAGGAGAAATAAAATCCTTCACAGACAAGCAAATACTGAGAGATTTTGTCACCACCAGGCCTACCTTACCAGAGCTCCTGAAGGAAGCACTAAATATGGAAAGAAAAAATCAGTACCAACTACTGCAAAAACACCAAATTGTAAAGACCATCAACACTATGAAGAAACTGCATCAACTAACGGACAAAACAACCAGCTAGCATCGTTATGACAGAATCAAATTCACACATAACAATATTAACCTTAACTGTAAATGGGCTAAATACCCCAATTAATAGAAACAGACTGGCAAATTTGATAAAGGCTGAAGATTCATCGGTGTGCTCTATTCAGGAAGCCCATTTCATGTGCAAAGGCACACATAGGCTTAAAATAAAGGGATGAAGGAATATTTACCAGGTAAATGATAAGCAAAATAAAAGCAGAGGTTGCAATCCTAGTCTCTGATAAAACAGACTTTAAACCAACAAAGATGAAAAAAAAGACAAAGAAGGGCATTACGTAATGGTAAAGGGATCAATGAAGCAAAAAGAGCTAACTAGCCTAAATATATATGCACCCAATACAGGAGCACCCAGATGAGTAAGACAAGTTCTTAGAGACCTACAAAGAGACTTAGAATCCCACATAATAATAATGAGAGACTTTAACACCCCACTGTCAATATTAGACAGATCAACAAGACAGAAAATTAACAAGGATATTCCGGACTTGAATTCAGCTCTGGACCAAGTGGACTTAATAGGCATGTACAGGACTCTCCACCCCAAATCAACAGAATGTACATTCTTCTCAGTACCACATCACACTTATTCTAAAATTGACTACATAATTGGAAGTAAAACACTCCCTAGCAAATACAAAAGAATAGATATCATAACAAACAGTCTCTCAGACCACAGTGCAATCAAATTAGAACTCAGGATTAAGAAACTCATTCAAAACCACAAATGGAAACTGAACAACATGCTCCTAAGTGACTACTGGGTAAATAACAAAATTAAGGCAGAAATAAATAAGATCTTTGAAAACAATGATAACAAAGACACAACGTACCATAATCTCTGGGACACAGCTAAAGCAGTGTTTAGAGGGAAATTTACAGCACTAAATGCCCACATTGATAAAGCAGAAAAGATTTAAATCGACACCCTAACATCAAAATTAAAAGAACTAGAGAATCAAGAGCAAACAAATTCAAAAGCTAGCAGAAGGCAAGAAATAACTAAGATCAGAGCAGAACTGAAGAAGATAGAGACACAAAAAATCCTTCAAAAAATCAATGAATCCAGGAGCTGTTTTTTTAAAAAAAAGATTAACAAAATAGATAGAATGCTAGCCAGACTAATTGAGAAGAGAGAATAATCAAACAGATGCAATAAAAAAATGATAAAGGGGATATCACTACTGATCCCACAGAAATACAAACTACCATCAGAGAATACTATAAATACCTCTATGCAAATAACTAGAAAATATAGAAGAAATGGATAAATTCCTGGACACATATACCCTTCCGAGACTATACCAGGAAGAAGTCAAATCCCTGAATAGACCAATAACAAGTTCTGAAATTGAGGCAGTAATTAATAGCCTACTAACCAAAAAAAGCCCAGGACCAGACAGATTCATAGCTGAATTCTATCAGAGGTACAAAGAGGAGCTGGTACCATTACTTCTGAAACTATTCCAAACAATAGAAAAAGAGGGACTCCTCCCTAACTCATCTTAGAGGCCAACATCATCCTGATAACAAAACCTGGCAGAGACACACACAAAAAAAGAAAATTTCAGGCCAACATCCCTGATGCACATTGATGCGAAAATCCTCAATAAAATACTGGCAAACCAAATCCAGCAGCACATTAAAAATCTTATTCACCACGATCAAGTTGGCTTCATCCCTGGGATGCAAAGCTGGTTCAACATACGCGAATCACAAAACATAATTTCTCTCACATAAATAGAACCAACGACAAAAACCACATGATTATCTCAACAGATGCAGAAAAGGTCTTCGATAAAATTAAACACCCCTTCATGCTAAAAACTCTTGATAAACTAGGTATTGATGGAACGTATCTCAAAATAATAAGAGCTATTTATGACAAACCCACAGCCAATATCATACTGAATGGGCACAAGCTGGAAGCATTCCCTTTGAAAACCGGTACAAGGCAAGGATGTTCCTCTCTCACCACACCTATTCAACATAGTATTGGAAGTTCTGGCCAGGGCGATCAGGCAAGAGGAATAAATAAAGGGTATTCGAATAGGAAGAGAGGAAGTCAAATTGTCTCTGTTTGCAAATGACATGATTGTATATTTAGAAAACCCCATCGTCTCAGCCCAAAATCTCCTTAAGCTGATAAGCAACTTCAGCAAAGTCTCAGGATACAAAATCAATGTACAAAAATCACAAGCATTCCTATACACCAATAACAGACAGAGAGCCAAATCATGAGTGAACTCCCATTCACAATTGCTACAAAGAGAATAAAATACCTAGAAACACAACTTACAGGGATGTGAAGGACCTCTTCAAGGAGAACTACAAACCACTGCTCAAGGAAATAAGAGAACACAAACAAATGGAAAAACATTTCATGCTCGTGGATAGGAAGAATCAATATTGTGAAAATAGTCATACTGCCCAAAGTAATTTATAGATTCAATGCTATCCCCATCAAGCTACCATTGACTTTCTTCACAGATTTTTAAAAAATTACTTTAAATTTCATATGGAACCAAAAAAGAGCCTGTATAGCCAAGACAATCCTAAGCAAAAAGAACAAAGCTGGAGGCATCACGCTACCTGACTTCAAACTACAAGGCTACAGTAACCAAAACAGCATGGTACTGTACCAAAACAGATATATAGATCAATGGAACAGAACAGAGGCTTCAGAAATAATGACACACATCTACAACCATCTGATCTTCAACAAGCCTGACAAAAACAAGCAATGGGGAAAGGATTCCCTATTTATTAAATGGTGTTGGGAAAACTGGCTAGCCATATGCAAAAAACTGAAACTGGGCCCCTTCCTTACACCTTATACAAAAATTAACTCAAGATGGATTAAAGACTTAAACGTAAGACCTAAAACCATAAAAACCCTAGAAGAAAACCTAGGCAATACCATTCAGGACATAGGCATGAGTAAAGACTTCATGACTATAACACCAACAACAATGGCAACAAAAGCCAAAATTGATAAATGGGATCTAATTAAACTAAAGAGTTTCTGCACAGCAAAATGAACTATCATCAGAGTGAACAGGCAACCTACAGAATGGGAGAAAAATTTTTCCATCTAGCCAACTGACAAAGGGCTAAAACCTAGAATCTACAAAGAACTTCAACAAATTTACAAGAAAAAAACAACTCACTTAAAAACTGGGCAAAGGATATGAACAGACACTTCTCAGAAGAAGACATTTATGCGTCCAGCAAACATATGAAAAAGAAGCTCATCATCACTGACCATTAGAGAAATGCAAATCAAAACCACAATGAGATACCATCTCACGCCAGTTAGAACAGCAATCATTAAAAAGTCAGGAAACAACAGATGCAGGAGAGAATGTGGAGAAATAGAAACGTTTGAGATACCATCTCACACCATTTAGAATGGCAATCATTAAAAAGTGAGGAAACAACAGATGCTGGAGAGGATATGGAGAAATAGAAACGTTTTTACCCTGTTGGTGGGAGTGTAAATTAGTTCAACCATTGTGGAAGATAGGGTGGCGATTTCTCAAGGATCTAGAACCAGAAATACTATTTGACCCAGCAATCCCATTACTGGGTATATTCCCCAAGGATTATAAATCATTCTACCATAAAGACACATAGACACATATGTTTATTGCAGCACTGTTCACAATAGCAAAGACTGTTCACAATAGCAAAGACTTGGAACCAACCTAAATATCCATAAATGATACACTGGATAAAGAAAATGTGGGACATATACACCATAGAATACTACGCAGCTATAAAAAAGGATGAGTTCATGTCCTTTTTAGGGACATGGATGCAGCTGGACACTATCATTCTCAGCAAACTAACACTTCTCAGCAAACTAACACAGGAACAGAAAACCAAACACTGCATGTTCTCACTCATAAGTGGGAGTTGAACAATGAGAAGACATGGACATAGAGAAGGGAACATCACACACTAGGGCCTATTGGGGAGTGGGGGACTAGGGGAGGGATAGCATTAGGAGAAATACCTAATGTAGATGACAGGTTGATGGGTGCAGCAAACCACCATGGCACGTGTATACCTATGTAACAAACCTGTATGCTCTGCCCATGTATCCCAGAACTTAAAGTATATATAAAAAAAGACTTACGTTCTTATCAATAAAAAGTGATCAAATATTTGCAATTTCATATGGTTCAACCTAATACACTGTAGTAAAAAGAAGTTTGGGAATGAGTGAACCAATTCACATTGATTTGGATAGAATTTTACTATTCGTAGAGTTGGATTTAGCTAATGAAATATTTTTTACATTTTTTTTTTTTTGAGGTGGAGTCTTGCTGTGTCACCCAGGTTGGAGTGCAGTGGCATGATTTCAGCTTACACAACCTCTGCTTCCTAGGTTCAAGTGATTCTCCTGCCTCAGCATCCCGAGTAGCTGGGATTACAGGCGTATGCCACTATGCCCGGTAAATTTTTTATATTTTTGGTAGAGACAGGGTTTTACCATGTTGGCCAGGCTGGTCTTGAACTCCTGACCTCAAGTGATCCGCCCGCCTTGGCTTCCCAAAGTGCTGAGATTACTATGTTTTGTTTTCAGTCACTGCAAAAGGTCATTTCGGCCAAGTCATTTGGTTAATGGCTGGTGAAAATAAATGTACCTATCCTCTAATTCGTTTACTGCTCTTACTTTCCCATGTTCATATGCCATTCTTCTTAACTGAGAATGTTGAAGTAACCAGAATTTCTGAAAAATATGACCTTGATGTCACTGGCACCGATCAAATGATCATTTAAATATCTCTTCAAGAAGTCCTTCGCAACAGCTTGAGCTGCAAAAATTCAGGGTGGTGGTGTTGTCTGTCAGTGTTACCTCCATTAAAAGCTATTCTCCACAAATAAATACTGTTTACCTAGCTCTTATGAAGCATGGGGGCCAATGCTAAATACTTCGTATGTATTGTGTCATTAACTTTCACACGTCACCCTATGAGGAAAATATTATTCTTATTTTACAAATAATCACATTGAGCCTCAGAGAAAAGAGCAACTTCTGCCACCCCCAAATCTTCTAAAAATCCTCATGAAAATCTCTAAGAGGAGGATATTATCTAGGATTGATCTACATTTGTAAAGGCTCTAGGGGACAAAATTTCCTTTCTTCACTGACTTGTAACCCTTTAGGCTCCACCATCTCCTCCCTTCTGCTCATCTCTCTCCTCCTCACCCCACCAAACACACAAAAAGCAAAAACATGCATGTGCACTCTTTTGAACAGAAACCCTTATATGGGAGAATGTTTTGCTGTATAAGTCAGTTTCTAGTATTTTATGAAGGAAATGAACATAAAAACAACACAGGAGCAGCTTTATACCATTACAGCAGTAGAGGTAAAACACATCTTCAACTCTGCATACCTCCGTATAATCATGAAGCTCCAAGATCGGTCAAACTGACTGAATAAAGAAATTTCTGGCAAGGTGAGGAGGGGGAGAAATAGGACTTATGTGATCATTTTGTTAGATACAGGAAGGGCACATATAACACTATGTTATATGCCCACAGGGACAGTTTAGGAGAACTGTTTATTCAAATGATTCATTCCAACCAACTTTGTTAATTTAACCAGAGTCTCTCCATATTACATCAAAAATAACTTTTGTTTGTTGAGGTGAACAATTCTTTGTCTTTCTTCAAGGTATAAAACATAAAATTTATATGAGAAAAAAGTTACCTAGGAAAAAATAAAATGGTATCAAAGATATTTGTAAGCCAATGAAGTAAACTATAATTGAGAAACAATACAAATATTGAAGATGATGTAAATAAAAGTCACTAAAATTATAGATTTTCCTGGTAGATATCAAAGACATAGGACAAAATATATGAAAATATACAGTTAGGCCAAACATAACCATTTTTTTTAAGAAACAAAAGTATAAATATCTAATTGATATTCTAATTATATTTCTGAGATTTCAATTATTTATTGTTTTAGGTGAGAGTCTTAATTAGGAAAATTAGAGACCACAAATAAGTGGACATATATATGAATTTCCTAAGTTATTTTTATATGTTATTAAGTAAAAATTAACTCATTCATTCATTCATTCATTCATTCATTTGACAACCACTCTGAGCCAGGCCAAATGCCAGGCCATGTAGAAGCAGCAGTAAATGGAGTTTCCACTCAAGTTTTTGAGGTGAGTGAAGTGAAAGTAGTGATATGCCTAAAATTTTGATTAGGTCTTATTTAAACTTAAAATTTTTACTCTTAAAATAGGAGCTTTATAATTAGCTAATTATGATTCCCTCAAATTGTACTTAGTATTCCACCTTTAGATACACACAATTGACATAAATAGATATGAACCTACCAGTTTTTCTAGTTTCTCTAGTTTAAAACACTACTAAAGAAATACAAAATTAATTCTTTTAAGATGCAAGCATTTGTATACATACCACTTTTAGAATGAGATTTCGCTAATGTATATCGTATTTGTGGATGTTTAATTCTCAGAGTTTACTGTTTAAATCTCTTCTCCAAAGGTTAAATACAACTTTCTACAGTTTATTTCTGTTATCAGATAATCCCTATTCTATTTTAAAATTCAGAAGATTCTAGTAATTAGAGTTGTCAATCTTAAATATGAGATTGACAATATGCATTTCCTAAATGAATCTTATAGGAAAAGAACAACTTCATTTAATTTTATTAATATCCCTGATAAGCATTTAGTGAACAATTCCAGGACAGGATCTTGATGACATCATAGACCTTGGAACAACGCTCGAATTATTACATTATAACATAGAATTTTCATGCATTATTTTGATTTTTAGTGTCTAAAATGTCACTCTGTTCAATGAGCAAGCTCAAAATGAATGAGCATTTTCTCAGTACTAAGGATAAATCATTTCCTACCCATTTTCCCTATAATTTTAGTGTTGGAACCACCATTCTTTTAAGTATGTAATTATTCTATGGTTTTATTAAGGAATGAGAACTCTTATAAACCTAGTTATTTCCTCTAAAACATTCTCATTTGACCACTTTACACTAATTATATATTTTCAATTAACAGTCCATCAAAGACCCAGAGGGGAGGATGAGTGGTCCATTTTCTATGATTACATAGTAAAAGGTAACTAACTAGGATGCAGGATATTTTTAAGATGCACTAATTCTAATTACAATTACTATAATAATTACAGAAAAGGTAACTCCAATATTTTTCCAACCATTATAATTTTGGTTTTATAATATTTTTACTTCTTGAAAATTGTTAAGAATACAATTACAATACCTTGCATGAGTAATATGAAGCCCAAAAATATTGGGTTTACTTTTAAAGATTCAGGACAAGTTTTCAAAATGTTAAAATATTATACAAAAATGAAATAGAGGTGGGGCATGGTGGCTCATGCCTGTAATCCAGCACTTTGGGAGGCCGAGGAGGGAGGATCACTCGAGGGCAAGAGTTCGAGACCAACCTGGCCAACATGGTGAAACCTCGTCTCTACGAAAAATACAAAAATTAGGCGGGTGGGGTGGCATGTGCCTGTAATCCCAGTTACTCCGGACGCTGAGGCAGGAGAATTGCTTGAACCCAGGAGGCAAAGGTTGCAGTAAGCTGAGACTGCACCACTGCAGTCCAGTTTGGGCAACAAGAGTGAAACTCTGTCTCAAAACAACGATGACAAAATGAAATAGAAGTGTGAACTTTCACAAGTGAGAGAATACCAGTCTTAAGTGGTGTGAAACTGGTTACAAATTTATTTATTGGTTCAAGGAACTGACATGTTTTTGATCACCAATTCTGTGCCAGGTTTTTTTCTAGACACTAGAATAATAAACAAGGCAGATATAGTTCCTGCTCTCATTAAACTTATATTTTGGCCAAATTAAACAACAACAATAAGAACATAACATGGGCCGGGCGCAGTGGCTCAAGCCTGTAATCCCAGCACTTTGGGAGGCCGAGATGGGCGGATCACGAGGTCAGGAGATCAAGACCATCCTGGCTAACCCGGTGAAACCCCGTCTCTACTAAAAAATACAAAAAACTAGCCGGGCGAGGTGGCGAGCGCCTGTAGTCCCAGCTACTCGGGAGGCGGAGCTTTCAGTGAGCTGAGAGGGCCACTGCACTCCAGCCTGGGCGACAGAGCAAGACTTCGTCTCAAAAAAAAAAAAAAAAAAAAAAAAAAGAACATAACATGAACAAGAAAACTATGAGAAGATAAATGCTACATGGATAATTCAAATATTCAAATATAGTAATTTTAAAGAGTGACCCAGGTGGGGCAGCTTATGCCTGTAATCCATAGCACTTTGGGAGGCTGAAGCAGGAAAATCCTTTGAGTCCAGAAGTTCAAGACCACCCTGAGCCACATGACAAAACCTGGGCCAAATGACAATTCTCTATTAAAAAAAAGAATTGGGAGGGGGCGGGGTTAGGGAGAGGGCACGGTGGCTCATGCCTGTAATCCCAGCACTTTGGGAGACCGAGGTGGGCGGATCATGAGGTCAAGAGATCCAGACCATCATGGCCAACATGGTGAAACCCTGTCTCTACTAAAAATACAAAAATTAGCTGGGCGTGGTGGCGCACGCCTGTAGTCCCAGCTATTCAGGAGGCTGAGGCAGGAGAATTGCTTGAATCCGGGAGGCAGAGGTTGCAGTGAGTCGAAATTGTGCCACTGCACTCCAGTCTGGCAACAGAGTCAGACTCCATTTCAAAAAAAAAAAAAAGGGAGGGGGCGACCTGATGGCCACTCTTTAGTTGCTAAGGGAAGGCCCCTCTGAAGATGTGGCATTGAACAGAGATCTGAGTGACAAGAAGCCAGCAATGTGAAGTTCAGAGCATTTCATGTAGAGCATTCAGCCAAGGCAAATGTTCTAAGGCAGGAACTAGCTTGACATGCTTAAAGAACTCCAAGAATGTCAATTCGCTACAGTGGGGTGGATAAAAAGGAGTAGGAAGCAATGAGGTCAGAGATAGGGGTGGGGCTATCTCATATTTTAGGACAGGGTAAGGATTTATATTTATGTTCTCAGAAGAACGAGAAGTAATGGAAGTGTGAATGAGAAATAATGGAAGTATTTTAAGCAGGGAAATTGCATTTGATTTACATTTTAAAATAATTACTTGGCCTCTTTCTGCTTATGCGGGGGTGGGAGGGAACAGAGTGCATGCAGGAAGGTGAGTTTAGGGCTTACTGCAGTGTCTAGGTGAGACAATATAGTGTCATAAACTGATGTGACAGTTGCAGAGATAGAGGCAAAAGGGTGGATTTGAGATATATATTTGGTAACACAAAGGTCAGAGTTTGCTTTTGGCTTGAATATGGAGCTGGGGGAGATAAGAATTGAAGGATTTCCAGATTTTTGGTTGAAGTGACTGGGTGGATGGATAATGTTACTATTTAAAAGATGGAGAAGACTAGAGAGGTGGAGGTTCCATTTGAATTATGTTAGAAATCCGGGTGGAGGTGCTAAGGAAGCAATTGCCTTTACAAAGTTTGGAGTCCCAGGAGAGATCAGGATTGGAGATACAAATCTGGAAGTCATTGGCATATGGATAGTATTTAAAAGCCATGGCCCTGAATGGGGCAGATAAGAGGAGCTTGCAGACTAAAAAGAGAAGATTGCTTGGAAAATGCCTAAATAATATTCCAATGTGGTTGAGATTTAAGTTGTTAGAAGAAAAATTTAGAGAAAAAAACAGTTAAGTTCAGTTTTTAGTACATTATAGTTGAAGACATCTAAGTGAAAATATCAAATAGGTGGTGGGGTATGCGTTTGGAATTGAGGGGAAAGGCCTGAGCTTTTAAAAGGACTGTTTTTCAAAACAGAAGGGCAAAAAGCCCAACTTTTTACCCTACCTCCAAACAATACTCAAACCCAGCCCTTCTGAATAACGTGAGCATGGCTAACCTATATTTTCCTAATAACAGAAAGCGTAAGGAAAATACACTGTAAGAGGAGCAATATTTTTATACTTGCGTTTTCTTAATGTTTTTGCCAAGAGTTTATATCTCACCAGTGTGTATTTTATTCTCTGATTTTTGATTCTTGGATAAGAGTTTAATTTCTGAAGTTAAGGTACAAGAAATAATATCCAAAAGCTGTGTCAACTGCCAGAAGTTAAATTTTACCAGTTTATCCCTATTCTAATAGAAAATTTGGAGGATTCTGGGTATTTGCACTATCTTCAAATATATATGCCTTCAAATATACAACTTGATTCATACACCATATCATACTGCATATATTCATGGACTATATCTTTTCTCCTATGCTATAGGAGAAACTCCCTCATTAGACTGTGAGCCTCACAAGGGTTTAGGTCTTGCCTGTTTTCACCACTGTATCCTAAAAAGGAAATAAAAGCAAATACAAAATTAAGGAGAGAAGAGTCAATAAAGGCAAAGAAATGGGCAGGGAGCCAGAGGGTAGCAAAGGAAGCACACGACATGCAAAACCTGAGCACAGCTAGAGCAACAGACAAGGGAGGACTCGAAACAAGAGGGGAAACAAAGTGGTGGCCATGGGAGAGAGGGAGAGGAAGACCCGGGGGTCAGAGAGCAAGGAGGAGGGTCAAGAAGGAAGAACGCAGGAGAGAATGGAGCAAGGTGGGTAAGGGAGTCGTGGAGAAGAAGGGCCAGGACAAAAAGGGGCTTTTTAGATTTCAAGGAATAGGAGAGAGGGGAGGCAAATGAGCCCAGGGGAGAAAGAGAGAGGATGTAAGAGAAAAAGGAAATGAGATACCTTGTTTGAAAGCACTTGCTCCACTTCAGGAACTAAAGAAATATGAGTTTCACTCATTCAAATTAATTTCAAACTTGATTTCCTTAAAAAAAAAAAAACCTAAATCCTTATGAAATAAAGTTAATTTTATGGCAAACAACAGAATACTGTAGTGGTTGGGAAAATGGGTTTGAATACCGTTGCCACCCAGCATCATCTGAGGGTCTGGCAAAGGGGAATTGTTTGATACCACTAAGGGTGTAGAGAACAACAGAAACTTACAAAGATAATACTTCTCCTGCTGCAAAGCACTATCCTAAGTGCTTTCCACATGTTAATTTAATACTCACAATAACTTTACGAGGTGAGAATATTGAGGCACCTAGAAATTTCAGTAACTAGCCCAAGGTCACAGATCTTACAAGTGCAAGAGCTGGGTTTTTAACTCAAGCAGTGGGGTTTTGGAATTAGTGACTTTATTCACTACATACACAGACTCTCAAAGAGATTAACAGAGAGTGTATAAACATAATTTGAGACAATAATTACCCTAAAAAATGATGGATCTTATTCATGATCAAAACAGCAATTATAACTAGAGAAACAAGGCTCTTTCACACCATTGCTAAAGGAGAATCTGTAATAAAAACACAAAATCACGAGAAAATACGACAAAAGTCCATTATGACCAGTACATTATACTAATAACAGCTTCTTGAATTGGATAATTTTATTTTGGACTTTTTTTGTTCTTCCTTCTGTTTTCTCTTTCATGTAATCAATCTGTTGCTAAAATTTCACTCTAAATTTTCTGCAGAATTATTTTTAGGATTGTCGTTTCTTCTCCCAAGGAAACTAGCAGGGGTGCCACAGCTGGATTAATAAAGAATTTGGAGTGAGAGAGATGAATGTCATTGGAAGCAGATAATAGCCAACAGTTATAATCAATTTCCTTTGAATTAAATATTTTAATTGCTCCTCAAATCCAATGTCAGTTAGAATCCTCACTGGATGTGAAACTATGAATCAGGGTTAGCAGCTCATAAGGACTGTCCCACATGGCCCTAAGGTATTGGAAGAGGAGGAGGAGGAGGAGGAGGAGGCATTTCTCCTCCTAGTCCTTGCCATGGGCATTAACTACATCCTGCAGTCCAGGGCCATTCTGCATAATATATGGTGGGAAGGCAAGGATAACATGAGAAGAGACTTTTAAAACAGCAAATTTCTCCCTAAACACTGCAAATTTCTCTAGAAACAAGAAATACATAGACTCACTTTTTCATTGTAGATGTCCCCAAGCATTGTACTTGCTCTCACAAAATCTAGGCTTTGAAAATTGTTTCTTGCAATTTTCACAAATTTTTTCAAGTATTTAATTGCTTCTGTTGTATTTCCTTGGCTAGAATGAATGAAATAGGACATCAATGGAGTATCATCTTACTTAATGTCACAATAAAGAGAAAGTATCTTGTGTCTTTCCTGTAGAAAATGCAAGATGGTTATCAGGATAATGAGATTTAATGTGTAAATACGAAATTAAAAATACATGGCTTGTTTTTGTTGGAGCATACATTGAGTTAAAACTGAAACTTTTAAATCCTCATGCATTGCTAATGGAAATGTAAAATGGTACATCTTCTTAACAACTTGGCAG
The DNA here is from genome assembly GCF_037993035.2 of Macaca fascicularis. Taxonomy (NCBI): domain Eukaryota; kingdom Metazoa; phylum Chordata; class Mammalia; order Primates; family Cercopithecidae; genus Macaca; species Macaca fascicularis. Next base: position 151,670,767 of record NC_088379.1, read on the forward strand.
TTCCTCGAAAACTTTAACATAGAGTTACCATATGACCCAGAAATTTTACTCCAAAATATATACCCAAGTGAAGCAAAAATATGTCAACACAAAAAGTCATATACATGAAAGTTCATAGCAGCATTAATCATAATAGCCAAGGCATGAAAACAATTGAAATGTGTATCAACTGATGAATGGGTAAACACAATATGGTATATACCTACAATGAAATATTATACAGTCTTAAAAATGAATGAGGTAGGCCAGGTGCGGTGGCTCACACCTGTAATCCCAGCACTTTGGAGGCCCAGACAGGTGGATCATGAGGTCAGGAGATCGAGACCATCCTGGCTAACATGGTGAAACCCCCGCCTCTACTAAAAATATAAAAAATTAGCTGGGCGTAGTAGCGGGTAACTGAAGTCCCAGCTACTTGGGAGGCTGAGGCAGGAGAATGGCATGAACACAGGAGGTGGAGCTTGCAGTGAGCTGAGATTGCGCCACTGCACTCCAGCCTGGGCAACAGAGTGAGACTCAAAATCAAAATAAATAAATAAATAAATAAATAAATAAAAGAATGAGGTAGCGATGCATGTTGCAACATGGATGAAACTTGAAAATATGCTAACTGAAAGAAACCAGACAACAGAAGATCACACACCATATGAGCCCATTTACACAATATGTCCAGAATGGCAAATCCATGAGATGGAAAGTAGGCTACTGGTCGCTAGAGGCTGAGGAAAGTGGAGGATTGAGAAATGACAAATAATGGGTACAAGGTTTCCTTTTAGGGTGATTGAAATTAGATAGTGGCCATGGTTGCTCAATCCTGTGAGTATACTAAAAACCACTGAATTGTATTAAACTTTTAAAGTGAGGACTCTTTTAAATTGTAGATTTTTAAAGTCTACAATTGTTAAAGTCATAATTGTATAGCATATGAATTATGTCTCACTAAAGCTGTTTTTTTTTTTAAAAAAAAAACCTTTTAAAAGTTTATAAAAGGTGAATACTAGCTTGTTCTTGAAAGCTTTCATTGGTAGTAGAAGCTCAGGTGTCACTAAAGTCACATATACAAGTGTTACATATCCTCACAAAATGTTCAGGAAGACATAATTTCTAGCAGACAATTTGTCATGTAGTAAGCATTAATACATTTTTGAATGAAGTAATGTTGAAAATTTGAGAAGGGAGACACATATGCTGCACACATGAAGCTAAGCATCCAGGTAAACTGTGAGAACCTTAAGGCATATAGATGTTTGGAGTCTAAGACTGTAAACTCCTGACCCTTGGATATTCCAGTAACATCAAGAAACTTTAGGAGTCTAGAAAATGTCCCAAAATCTGCTAGTTGCTGGGGAATAGGGTTCCTGTGCTTGAAGTGTTTCACTGTCAACTTGGAGAAGTAAGTGTATAAACTCATACATGGGATCAACTGTGACAGGTACTGACTTGTATATAGTGCTTTGAAACCTGGAGTACATTCATTTGCCTATCCTCATAAAAACATGTGTAGTGTTTTTGTTGTTGTTGTTGTTGTTGTTTTCTAGGTTTTCTAAATGTGACTCCAAATTCTTTTGGCTATTTCTAAAGACTGAGCCCACCTCTCAACTGGGGCAGTTTAAAAGAGTATGTTGCAAGTTCAGAAAGTATTTTCTTAAAAAAAAATAAAAAGTGGGGGGAATACATGTGTAGAACGTGCAGGTTTGTTACATAGGTCTACGTGGGTCATGGTGGTTTGCTGCACCTATTGACCCATCCTCTAAGCTCCCTCCCCTCACTCCCCACCCTTCCACAGGCCCTGGTGTGTGTTGTTCTCCTTTCTGTGTCCATGTGTTCTCAGTGTTCAACTCCCACTTAAGAGTGAGAACATGCGGTGTTTGGTTTTCTGTTCCTGTGCTAGTTTGCTGAGGATGGTGGCTTCCAGCTTCATCCATGTCCCCACAAAGCATGTGATCTCATTCCTTTTTATGGCTGCATAGTATTCCATGGTGTATGTACCACATTTTCTTTATCCAGTCTATCATTGATGGGCATTTGGGTTAGTTCCATGTCTTTGCTATTGTAAATAGTGCTGCA